>NC_037351.1:1560000-1675000 GCF_002263795.3 Bos taurus | reverse complement strand
CAAGTGACACAGAGGATCAGCTCCCAGAGCAGCCTGTTTTCTGGCCAAATGCCCAGGAAAGGGGGTGTCGGGCAGGATGGCTGACTGCAGACAGTGAGCCCCTCCACCAGCCAAGCATTGCAAGAAAATCCTGCACCCTCCCTGCCACCCTCCCCGCAGTGGGCTCCCCTCACCGCCACCCCCTGCTGGTGTCAGAGGCCCTGGAGAGGATCAGGCTCCCCATCTCCCAGGGTGACCAGAGGCTAGGGGGACAGGAGCTTACACTTGGCCCACCATAATGAGGATCTGGGTGGGAGGAGACTCCCAAATAGAACGCTCAAATAAGACCCAAAACCTTGTAATAGAAGAACCAAAGGAATCTGTCAGCTAAAGACACAACGTTCATTTCAAAAACTCAGTGGAGCAGCAAGCTCCGAAAAGAGCAGAAGCAGTAGAAGAAAGGATGTGTGAACCAAAGAAGAGGAAGGGCCTCTGGGGAGGAGAGCAGAGAAAAGCCTCAAGAGAGACAGAGCCAAAGTCCAGGACTGCGGACCAGCAAGAGACCAGCATCCTCCAGTGCCCCAGAGAGGACAGACGGGGGCTGGCTAGCTCTCTGGGAAATAAAGCCTGGAAACCTCCCAGAGCCACAGACTCAAGAGGATGAGCGACCACAAAGCAGGAAGACCCCGAAGGATCTCACGCCGAGACACACCATAAGCACACTTGTGGAAATCAGGGACAGAAAGTCCTCCTCCTGGTCCATGAGCCACCACCCCACACGGCCCAGCCCAGGCCACACGACAGAGAGGCATCCTCGTGGGAGTGAGGACCCGGAAGATCCAGGAAGTCCAGGAACTCAAGGACCCACCCCAGTGCCTGGTGCCCACCAGCACTGAGGAACGTCCCTTCTTCTCTGAAGCAGGGGCTCTCGTTTGTGAGTTGGCCGTGGGGACACGGTTTTCCCATGACGCCCCTCAGAGGTGGGGGCAGTTTCATGCTCAGGTAACACCAGCCCATCTTCACACTGAATCCACACTGCACATCCTTCCTGCAAATGAGTAGAATCTGAATCCCAAGGGACTTCACCAAGGAAGTAAAGGAAGTAAAAATTTTACAAGACTTTTCAGGGATTAGACTATTATGTTAACAAGAAACCTGTGTTCAGAAGAGCAATTTTCTTGTGTAACACAGCCCTGTTCATCTGGGGAAGTTAGCAAACCGTCAGCAGAGCACGTTGCGTTTGTGTGACGCCGTCACTGAGCCCTCACTTTTCTGTTCCACGGTGCATTTCAGGACTAGACTCTGTCTGCCTTTCAGGAGAAGCATGCTCTGTTAGCAAATCGGTGGTTTACGCACTTGAAAAGTGGGTGAAGAAGCATCACCAGTTTGGAATGAGGAGGGGCTTGCCCTGCAATGCTGGGAGCACGGTTCGGCCCTGGGCATTCGTGTCTGAACCTGGGACGTCCCGAGGTCAGCGCATCCCTCCTCGTAGTCACGGCCCCTGTAGGCAGATCTCGGGGGGAGGGTCCACAGGATTCTCAGAACAAACACCAGGCACTTGGATTCCTGCAGTTTCAGTCCCAGCATTTTTCTCCACCTGGCTACATCATCGATGCTGTAACCTTTCCTGCCGCAGTGATGCGATGAGGGAACCCGATGTGAACTGTGCTCCTCAAACATGCCAAGGAAGTCTGCAATACAACATTGAGAGTTAATCTGGATGATAGACAAGTCTTGAGCAGGTGTGGGTTTAAAATGCTTGTTGATATTTGAAGTGGGAGTAAAAGAGGGAATTAGTGAAGTTGTTGTTGTTTATCTTGCCAGTTTTATTTCCTTAAAGAATTTTAGGATTCTGTATGACACTTCTGAAGAATAATGCTGGTGCTGGCAGAGTGGAGGCTGGAAGCAGGAAGGCCAGTGAGGCCGTGTGGGAGCCGGGAGCCAGGCAGGAGGAGCCTGGGGTCCCTCAATGATCACCTGTCCTGGGATTTGCTGGAAGCCACGGATCTGAACCATCCTTGGACTCCAGCAAGGTGCCAGGAAAATACTTGGAGCTTTGCTTCAACTGTTCCTGAAGTTCCCCCAAGGATCTTGCCCCAGAAAAACTGGTTTCTATAAGTTATAAAGTAATGCTCAAAATTCTCCAAGCCAGGCTTCAGCAATACGTGAACCATGAACTTCCAGTTGTTCAAGCGGGTTTTAGAAAAGGCAGAGGAACCAGAGATCAAATTGCCAACATCTGCTGGATCATGGAAAAACCAAGAGAATTCCAGAAAAACATCTATTTCTGCTTGATTGACTATGCCAAAGCCTTTGACTGTGTGGATCACAATAAACTGTGGAAAATTCTGAAAGATATGGGAATACCAGACCACCTCACCTGCTTCTTGAGAATTCTGTATGCAGGTCAGGAAGTGCCAGTTAGAACTGGACATGGAACAACAGACTGGTTCCAAATAGGAAAAGGAGTACATCAAGGCTGTATATTGTCACCCTGCTTATTTAACTTATATATGGAGTACATCATGAGAAACGCTGGGCTGGAAGAAGCACAAGCTGGAATCAAGATTGCTGGAAGAAATACCAATAACCTCAGATATGCAGATGACACCACCCTTATGGCAGAAAGTGAAGAGGAACTCAAAAGCCTCTTGATGAAAGTGAAAGAGGAGAGTGAAAAAGTTGGCTTAAAGCTCAACATTCAGAAAATGAAGATCATAGCATCTGGTCCCATCACTTCATGGGAAATAGATGGGGAAACAGTGGAAACAGTGTCAGACTTTATTTTTCTGGGCTCCAAAATCACTGCAGATGGTGATTGCAGCCATGAAATTAAAAGACACTTTCGCCTTGGAAGGAAAGTTATGACCAACCTAGATAGCATATTCAAAAGCAGAGACATTACTTTGCCAACAAAGGTCCGTCTAGTCAAGGCTATGGTTTTTCCAGTGGTCATGTATGGATGTGAGAGCTGGACTGTGAAGAAAGCTGAGAACCGAAGAATTGATGCTTTTGAACTATGGTGTTGGAGAAGACTCCTGAGAGTCCCTTGGACTGCAAGGAGATCCAACCAGTGCATTCTAAAGGAGATCAGTCCTGGGTGTTCATTGGAAGGACTGATGATAAAGCTGAAACTCCAATACTTTGGCCACCTCATGCGATGAGTTGACTCATTGGAAAAGACCCTGATGCTGGGAGGGATTGAGGGCAGGAGGAGGAGGGGACAACAGAGGATAAGATGGCTAGATGGCATCACCGACTCGATGGACATGAGTTTGAGTAAACTCCTGGAGTTGGTGATGGACAGGGAGGCCTGGCGTGCTGCAGTTCATGGTGTCGCGAAGAGTCAGACAGGACTGAGCGACTGAACTGACTGACTGATCTGATAAGTTGTACCAACTGTTAAGTTTCCCATTAAGGGTGATGAGACAGTTTGGAAGCCACTAGCTAACTTTTTAAAAGTCTGAGCAAAACTCTAGAAGAATAGTAATCCTATAGTCATATTAGAGTGTACCTTTGTCTGCATTTATTATGAAAGAACATAGCCTTTTAAATCAGATTTATTGAGATGTCGTTGACTTAATTGTAAGTATTTGAGATGTACAAGCTGATGTTTTGATGATGTTTTGTATACAGCATGTATACATCATAAAATGATCTCTTTCTTCAAGCTAATTAACATATCTGGCACCTCACAGGGTGACTTTCTGTGTGTACAGAAGAATATAGACTTCTGACCAAAAAAGGAGAGCAAGTTGAGGGAACCCTGACGTGACCTGTACTCCCCAAAATATGCCAAGAAAGTCTGCAATGAAATATTGAGAGTCGAGTTGGTAGGCTTATTACTCTTATCTAGGTCCTCTTTTTTTTTTTTAATGTAGTCTGTTCTCTCTCTCTCTCTCTCACACACACACACCAGAAATAGGAGGCGTCTTGGGTGCACCTGTTGGGCATATCTTTGCAAACCTAATCCTAACAATACTAATCTAGTTACCTGAGAGCAGGAAAAAGAATAAATGTTACAACAGATTAGAATTTCTCTTCTCTAGATATGTTGAATTGGGAACCAAATTAGTGAAAACCAGGTGGAATAAAATCAGCTTCTCAAAAGGGCTATGCAAGTCTTCGTGAAAAAGTACACCGAGATGTTATTTGGGATAAACGCAAGGTAGTGAACCTTGCAGGGTGTGGAAGAAGATACGTTTATTATAATCTCTTTTAACTAGAAAGACAGAAGGAGCTGAGGCATTTATTGTGTGCCCACTGAATGCTCGGCGTTGCATTTCTGTTCACAGGTGCGATCCTCTATTTCAAAACTACCGGTCAACCTTCACGAATCCCTTTGAGGAAGATGCTATGATTCCTGTTTGAAAGTCAGAGAGAGACTCTCAGAAGAATGAGGACCCACGTGGGCAAGAACGAGGAGCTGGAATCCCCATAACACGTGACTCTAAGTCCTGCGGTGAGAAATTCAGAGAATAGTGAACATGCGTCAAGGCTGAGCACAGATGTTAGTTCAGAATGGGGACCCTCGGTGCAGACACAACTGGGTTCAGATTGATTTACAAGCTCTAAAACATGGGATAGTCACTTAGTCTCTCAAACACTCGTTTTCTTCATGTTCAAAATGGAACTGAGGTTTATTTTAAGGATTAGTAAACATGCATGCAAAACAGTGCCTAACAGAGTAAGTGCCTTTATTAAGATAAATGTGTGAAGCTTATCATGACTTCACTGTCACCATCATTTTGAGGATTTTTTTCCTCCTGCTATATAAGCTGCATTTTACTGCACTGGCCTCTGAGATTTCTGATTTAAGTCTTGGTTCCACCGAAACGGTAATAAAGAGGCTGTGCTGGGCCCAAGAATGTCATAAAAAGAAATTGTGTCTGTCCCTTACGGTTTTGTGACATGTCTGATAACTCAGACTTGTTTCTATTCAAAGCTATCTGAGTTAAATATTTTCACAGATTTTATTTTAGTGTGCCTGCCAGTAACTTCTGGTGCTGTTCTATTTAGTCAAAAAGGCAAAGAAAAAATAAACCAAGGGACAAAACAACAAATATTTATGCCTCCTTGGCTAAAAGTTCAATAGAAGTAGCTTAAACAAATACTTTTCTTTTTTTTGTATTGATAAGCTTAAACTTGTACTTTGAATAAGATCACTACAAAGTTATGTTAGTACCTATGTTCAATTTACCATGCATATTTCATTTCAAAACAGAAACTAGGTTTTACCCACGCTCTTGTACGCCTTGATGGTTCAGACAGTAAAGAATTCACCTACGATGCAGGAAACGTGGGTTCCATCTCTGGGTCAAAAAGAGCCCCTGGAGAAGGACATGGCAACCCACTCCAGTGTTCTTGCCTGGAGAATTCCACGGACAGAGGAGCCTGGAGGGCTACAGTCCATGGGATTGCAGAGTTGAACACAATTGAGCACAGCACACAGCTACAGCTATACGATTTACATCAAATTGAATCAAGTGACTCTTGGAAAGGAGTTTGAAATCTCAGGTTCCACTGTTTCTCCCAGATTCCTTCATACTCATCAGTACTCAAGAAGGACCAGGGTGGAGACGGGGTGTGGCCCACACAGCGCCGCACAGGTCCCTGCCCCCAGAAAGCCTCTGTGAGCCATCAGAGTGGAGGCCGTGCCCTCAGCCTGAGCCCGTCAGACCCGTATTGTTTCCGTCTCAGTTTAAAGTTGTGCCTCTGCCTCTGCTGGGTCCTAGGGAGGTGCCCCCTGCTCCCACCTGCCACGGCATCTCCTCCCTGAACCAGCCCGGTGGTCTCACATTCACAATGGACAGACCACCCCTCCGGACATTCAGCGGCACCTCGACCATAACACAGGCTTCTACGCACGGTGCTCGGATCACATGATGCCTGTTACCACGCGTGTTACCTGAGCTGACTCCTCCCATGTGGGAGTACTTGCACATCGTTGCTGGAGCCCACTTTCAGTCACATCTCAGGGGCTCTGAGGGGTTGGGAGGGCAGAGGCTGAGGAGCAGGGAGGGCGGCAGAGGAAGGGAACTGGCGATGGAGCATCTGTGGCCCCTCGGGCTGAGCCAGAGCGCAGGTGACAGCCGTCGGGGTGAGGGTCCCCTGGGGCCCATCCGACTCTGGCTCAGGCGGAGCTGGCCCCACATATGCCACCGCGGGTCCGGTCACAGCACACGTGACAGGGGAGGCTGTTCCTGGGGCCTCTGCCACCAGCTGCAGGGCTGAACCTGAAAAGAATGAATAAATGGTTGTGCCTCTCAAAACAGTGAAAGTGAAAGTCGCTCAATCATGTCTGACTCTTTGCGACCCTGTGGACTATACAGTGGAGAAGACAATGGCATCCCACTCCAGTACTCTTGCCTGGAAAATCCCATGGGCGAAGGAGCCTGGTAGGCTGCAGTCCATGGGGTTGCCAGGAGTCGGATACGACTGAGCCACTTCACTTTCACTTTTCACTTTCATGCATTGGAGAAGGAAATGGCAACCCACTCCAGTGTGCTTGCCTGGAGAATCCCAGGGACGGGGGAGCCTGGTGGGCTGCCGTCTATGGGGTCGCACAGAGTCGGACACGATTGAAGTGACTTAGCAGTAGCAGGACTATACAGTCCATGGAAATTTCCAGGCCAAATACTGGAGTGAGTAGCCTTTCCCTGCTCCAGGGGATCGAACCCAGGTCACCTTCATTGCAGGCATATTCTTTACCAGCTGAGCCACACGGGAAAGCCCAAGAATACTCAAGTGGGTAGCCTATCCCTTCTCCAGGGGATCTTCCTGACCCAGGAATCGAACCGGGGTATCCTGCATTGCAGGTGGATTCTTTACCAACTGAGCTATGAGGGAAGCCCGTGTCTCTTAATAAGGAGATAATTGAAACTCGTTGGTAAGGCTCTTGCAAAATGTGACTTCTCTGCACACTGTCTGTTTACACCTGTGCTCATGTTGGCACATGTTGCTGTCAGAGCCCTCTAGGCTCCACCAGACAGCACAGTGAGGCTGTTCACGCAGGCAGGTTCTCTGCAGCAGCACCAGCAGCGTCTCATTTCCACCCCTCACTGCTTCCCCCCGTGGGCTTATCTTATCACCTGTAAGCCATGCCCCTACCACAGTGATCAGAAATAAATGTGAGCAGTGTCAGAGTCTGGTTGAAATGGAATTTGCCTGTGCCTCAAGCACTCATTGTTTATAAAAATAAATTTATTTATTTTAATTGGAGGCTAATTACTTTACAGTATTGTGGTGGTTTTTGCCATACATTGACGTGAATCAGCCCTGGGTGTACATGTGCATCCCGAACCCCCCTACCACCTCCCTCCCCATCCCATCCCTCAGAGTCATCCCAGTGCATGGGCCCTGAGCGCCCTGTCTCATGCATTGAACCTGGACTGGCGATCTAGTTCATATGTGGCAATATACATGTTTCCATGCTGCTCTGTCACTTTTGACAGGCTTTCTGGGGCCCCCGGGGCCGTGCACCGTGTCCAGCTATGGGTGCAGCAGGTCTGTGGACAGTATCCCATAGGTGCAGCCACGAGGCGGGCGAGGTGCTGATGGCAGAGGCCGGGGAGGGTTAAGAAAGGCCTCCCGGAGAGACGCGCGAGGGTGAGTCCCAGATCACAGGAGAGTCAGGACAGAGGCCACAGGAGGTAACGGAAACACTGGTCCCCGTGGGGGGTGGGGAGAGCAGCAAGGAGACTGCCTGGCTGGGGCTGGTGCGTTTAGGGAGAGGCGGGGTGACCCTCGGTCAGAAATAGGGAGGCAGGCAGTGCCCACAGGGTGCAGGGTTTCTAAGCTGAGTGAGGATGGGCTTCTCCATCCTATGAGTGGCAGTGGGGCCTGAATTGCCTCCTCTCTTTAGAAAGCCTGCAGGAACCTGGGCGACCCACCCTTTTCACTCTTTGTGCCATCTTCCATCTTCTAATAAACACCATTCTCTGGCGATTCTAACCTCCTATAAAATATAGACTATATTTTACTAGGTGCCTAGGTATTCGTGAAGGTTTCGTGAGTAGTTTCTGTGTCAGGAAACTCATCAGCTATACTTTAATTTATGTCGACCTTTGAAGAATTAACCAATAAAGTGGTTTAAGACCTTTGAGGGGAAATATTAATATAATGCCATCTGATGTATTCAGCAGAGATGGTACATCTCAGAACAGTACACTTTCTGTCTACTTGCTCTAGCAAGCAGCATTTAAAGTTGAGTGTTAATTGTTTGGCTTAAAAGTGTAATTTATTTTTCACTGCTGAATTAGCAATACTTAGGCATATTATGCATGCTTTAGTAAAGAGAGCAGATTAGCTAAGCTTTAGCACATGAATCTGAGAGGTTTGTGTTTGAAATTGAATGTGAACGCAGAAGTGAGCCAACCTGTAACAAAGATGGGGCTTGTCATTACATAAATTAAGCATCTGTTTTGTGCTTTGCTGAAATTATTGAGTTTTATTCATAAAATATTTACACGCTGTATTTAATAGCTGTTACTGCTCGGTGCCAACAGAATGAATTTTCTAATCTCAGGAAGCAAATGTGTCCCCAACTTGCTCAGTGTAACCCTCAATGTCCATATGTTCAATTTATTTTTGAATGGTTCATGAACATGGAGACATTTTCTTTTTTTTTTTTTTTATGCTGTGATTTAGGGATCAGTACAGCTGTAAATGGAAAGTTAGATGCATTTTTAAATATATTTATTAATTTTTAGTAGAAGAGTTAAAGGAAAAGTTACTTGTGAAATCTGCAGCATCTTTTCACAACTTTCAGGGATTCCGTGAACCTCCAGGAATTATATACTCTGTTGTACATTAAAAATGCTTAAGCACATTTGAAAAACTTTAGAGGGCAAAGTACTTAAGAATTTCTTCAAATTATTTGTTGTTTTATTAGTTTAGGTTTCCACATAGGGAGAGCAATACAGTAACGAACGCTGACCATAACGAGGAGCTCACGTTGGCCTTCACTGGGTGAACCCCACCTTCATCTCCACATGCGATTTCTCAGGGGTGCTGTGGGGGAAGGGAGAAGGGGCTGCCCCAACTCCTCAGAAATCATAGCGAATCCTCACTGTAGAATATCCTATGATTTTATTTATAGCTTTATTCCACTCTAGGAATGTCTGTGTAAAAAAATACATAAACTTTAATAACACAACTGATACTACATGTAAAAATGACTATAAATTCACAAGGTGGAACATACTCCTGGCTGAGTGATTACTAAAGGAGATGAAATGACATTTGAATTGTTTGTTTTTTAAGGGGCTGTCAAACTTTGAACACCTAGGATATTTTAAGCAGAAAGGCTGAAAATATTGCCAAATGATTCTGGAATCGGGCTCTGGAAGGCAACCATTTTAATTCTGATTCATACACAGATTGTGCAAGCTTGGTAAGTTACACAGCCTTTCTAAACCTTGATTTATTCATCTGTATAAAGGGAATCTTTATAATGATCTTAGAGAGTTGCTGTGGGTAAAGGATAACTTGGACTTCAGTGTCTAATGAGAAGTCTCGGGAATATTCATAATTTGTTAAGGGCGGCAGTGAGGAGATACCCCTCATCCAAGGTAAGGAGCAATGGCTGCGCTTTGCTGGAGCAGCCGTGAGAGATACCCCATGCTCAAGGTAAGAGAAACCCAAGTAAGACGGTAGGTGTTGCAAGAGGGCATCAGAGGGCAAACACACTGAAACCATACTCACAGAAAACTAGTCAATCTAATCACACTAGGACCACAGCCTTGTCTAACTCAATGAAACTAAGCCATGCCCGTGTGGCAACCCAAGATGGGCGGGTCATGGTGGAGATATCTGACAGAATATGGTCCACTGGAGAAGAGAATGGCAAACCACTTCAGTATTCTTGGCTTGAGAACCCCACGAACAGTATGAAAAGGCAAAATGATAGGATACTGAAAGAGAAACTCCCCAGGTCAGTAGGTGCCCAATATGCTACTGGAGATCAGTGGAGAAATAACTCCAGAAAGAATGAAGGGATGGAGCCAAAGCAAAAAGAATACCCAGCTGTGGATGTGACTGGTGATAGAAGCAAGGTCCAATGCTGTAAAGAGCAATATTGCATAGGAACCTGGAATGTCAGGTCCATGAATCAAGGCAAATTGAAAGTGGTCAAACAAGAGATGGCGAGAGTGAACGTTGACATTCTAGGAATCAGCGAACTGAAATGGACTGGAATGGGTGAATTTAACTCAGATGACCATTATATCTACTACTGTGGGCAGGAATCCCTCAGAAGAAATGGAGTAGCCATCATGGTCAAAAAAAGAGTCTGAAATGCAGAACTTGGATGCAATCTCAAAAACGACAGAATGATCTCTGTTCGTTTCCAAGGCAAACCATTCAATATCACAGTAATCCAAGTCTATGCCCCAACCAGTAATACTGAAGAAGCTGAACTGTTCTGTGAAGACCTACAAGACCTTTTAGAACTAACACCCCCCAAAAATGTCCTTTTCATTATAGGGGACTGGAATGCAAAAGTAGGAAGTCAAGAAACACCTGAAGTAACAGGCAAATTTGGCCTTGGTATATGGAATGAAGCAGGGCAAAGACTAATAGAGTTTTGCCAAGAAAATACACTGGTCATAACAAACACCCTCTTCCAACAACACAAGAGAAGACTCTATACATGGACATCACCAGATGGTCAGCACTGAAATCAGATTGATTATATTCTTTGCAGCCAAAGATGGAAAAGCTCTATACAGTCAGCAAAATCAAGACCAGGAGCTGACTGTGGCTCATATCATGAACTCCTTATTGCCAAATTCAGACTTAAATTGAAGAAAGTAGGGAAACCACTAGACCATTCAGATATGACCTAAATCATTTCCCTTATGATTAAACAGTGGAAGTGAGAAATAGATTTAAGGGACTAGATCTGATAGAGTGCCTGATGAACTCTGGAATGAGGTTCGTGACATTGTACAGGAGACAGGGATCAAGACCATCCCCATGGAAAAGAAATGCAAAAAAGCAAAATGGCTGTCTGTGGGAGGCCTTACAAATAGCTGTGAAAAGAAGAGAAGCGAAAAACAAAGGAGAAAAGGAAAGATATAAACAGCTGAATGCAGAGTTCCAAAGAATAGCAAGAAGAGATAAGAAAGCCTTCTTCAGCGATCAATGCAAAGAAATAGAGGAAAACAACAGAATGGGAAAGACTAGAGATCTCTTCAAGAAAATCATGCAATATTTCATGGAATATTTCATGCAAAGATGGGCTCGATAAAGGACAGAAATGGTATGGACCTAACAGAAGCAGAAGATATTAAGAAGAGGTGGCAAGAATACACAGAAGAACTGTACAAAAAAGATCTTCACAACCCAGATAATCACGATGGTGTGATCACTCACCTAGAGCCAGACATCCTGGAATGTGAAGTCAAGTGGGCCTTAGAAAGCATCACTACGAACAAAGCTAGTGGAGGTGATAGAATTCCAGTTGAGCTATTCCAAATCCTGAAAGATGATGCTGTGAAAGTGCTGCACTCAATATGCCAGCACATTTGGAAAACTCAGCAGTGGCCACAGGACTGGAAAAGGACAGTTTTCATTCCAATCCCAAAGAAAGGCAGTGCCAAAGAATGCTCAAACTACCACACAATTGCACTCATCTCACACACTAGTAAAGTAATGCTCAAAATTCTCCAAGCCAGGCTTCAGTAATACGTGAACCATGAACTTCCAGATGTTCAAGCTGGTTTTAGAAAAGGCAGAGGAACCAGAGATCAAATTGCCAACATCCACTGGATCATCGAAAAAGCAAGAGAATTCCAGAAAAACATCTATTTCTGCTTGATTGACTATGCCAAAGACTTTGACTGTGTGGATCACGATAAACTGTGGAAAATTCCTCAAGAGATGGGCATACCAGACCACCTGACCTGCCTCTTGAGAAACCTGTATGCAGGTCAGGAAGCAACAGTTAGAACTGGACATGGAACAACAGACTGGTTCCAAATAGGAAAAGGAGTTCATCAAGGCTGTATATTGTCACCCTGCTTATTTAACTTATATGCAGAGTACATCATGAGAAACGCTGGACTGGAAGAAACACAAGCTGGAATCAAGATTGCTGGGAGAAATATCAATAACTTCAGATATGCAGATGACACCACCCTTATGGCAGAAAGTGAAGAGGAACTAAAAAGCCTCTTGATGAAAGTGAAAGAGGAGAGTGAAAAAGTTGGGTTAAAGGTCAACATTCAGAAAACGAAGATCATGGCATCTGGTCCCACCACTTCATGGGAAATAGATGGGGAAACAGTGGAAACAGTGTCAGACTTTATTTTTCTGGGCTCCAAAATCACTGCAGATGGTGATTGCAGCCATGAAATTATAAGACACTTTCTCCTTGGAAGGAAAGTTATGACCAACCTAGATAGCATATTCAAAAGCAGAGACATTACTTTGCCAACAAAGTTTCGTCTAGTCAAGGCTATGGTTTTTCCTGTGGTCATGTATGGATGTGAGAGTTGGACTGTGAAGAAGGCTGAGCGCCGAAGAATCGATGCTTTTGAACTGTGGTGTTGGAGAAGACTCTTGAGAGTCCCTTGGACTGCAGGGAGATCCAACCAGTCCATTCTGAAGGAGATGAGCCCTGGGATTTCTTTGGAAGGAATGATGCTAAAGCTGAAACTCCAGTACTTTGGGCACCTCATGAGAAGAGTTGACTCATTGGAGAAAACTCTGATGCTGGGAGGGATTGGGGCAAGAGAAGAAGGGGATGACAGAGGATGAGATGGCTGGATGGCATCACTGACTCGATGGACCTGAGTCTCAGTGAACTCCAGGAGTTTGTGATGGACAGGGAGGCCTGGTGTGCTGAGATTCATGGGGTCGCAAAGAGTTGGACACGACTGAGCGACTGATCTGATCTGATCTGATCTGACACAATAATGGCAAGCTTGATAAAATTCACAGATACAAACACATTCATGGGCTTCCCTGGTGGATCCGTGGTAAAGAATATAGCCGTCAATGCAGGAGATGCAGGAGACATGGGTTTGATCTCTGGTTTGGGAAGATCCCTTGGAGAAGGAAATGGCAACCTACTCCAATACTGCTGCCTGAGAAATCCCACAGAAGGAGGGGCCTGGTGGGCTACAGTCCTTGGGGTTGCAAAGAGTCAGACACTACTTAGCGACTAAAAACCAAGAAACACACACATAAACACCAAAGTCTGTCTCACCTCAATTTTTGCAGAAAGTATCTTCTGAAAAACGTATAAAATCAATACCAACCCTCATGCCCTAAACACAACTTCTGTCCCCTTCCTGTCCATCTAGTCGTCTCCATGTCAGTGGAAACTTGGGCAAGAGACGGGGACTAAACACAAGGCTCAGTGTGGTCAGGGGTCTTAGATCAAGAGAAGCATCAGAGGCCGGGGGATGGGATGTGGACCAGCTTTGAGGGAATAGACACTCATTTCTTCTTCATACAATAAATGGTAAACTGCTTGTAATTCTCCAAATACTAAAGATAATTCTGGAGATAAGTGTGTTTTATCAGATTAACTCCTTTACCAGCCATAGTTATAAACTCTGGACAAATTATGTACAAAATCAACTATTTAAAGGCTGTTAAGTGTTACCCAAAACAGCAGAAACTGAAGAGAACTGTAGCATTGAAAGAAGAGAACCACAGAAAGGAGATCCATGATTTTCTCTCTTCCCTGTGGGACACACACCAGGTTTTCTAGTTCCTGGAGGATAGAGTCCAAGCAGGAGACCGCACTTTAGAGCTAAGAGTTGGAAGTTACATTTGAGGGAATCCAGAGTTGCTGATCTGAAGAGGAGGAATCCCAGCAAGGAGGAAGAAGCCAGACCCTAATCTGAGTGCAGACTTCCCTCAAGTCCCTGCCGACTCCTGAACCACACGGGCAAGGGATAAAATCTTCATGGTTTTGTGTTAAAGTATCCTCCAGGTGGCTCAAAAGTCAGGGGAAATCTTTAGGAGCTGATTGTCAGAGGGAGACAGAGCTTCAGCCCTGGCCAAATTTTAGGAATCTGCTAAATATTTCAGATTTTCCATTAGATCCCAAAAAGAGTTAAGGCCTATGAGTAAGATCGTGCTCTGGGACTGAGATGCTAAGATGTTAAGACGAAGAGGTAAATCAAAATAGACCTACTGAAATAAACTGCAAAAACAACCCACTTGCAAGTGATAAGAGATCCACTGATAATTTAATTGCTTGCTAGAAAAATAACAATTTTTAGAGAAAGACAACAGAATCTAGAGTCCTTACAAAGTATCATTTGCAATACCTACTACACAATGAAAACAAACAAATTAACTAAACAAACAAATCGAAACATGAAATTCATAGTGAAGGGAAAAGGCAGTCAATATTTACAGACCTATAAATCTCCCAGATTTTGGAATTGATGAATAACAACCCTAAAATACCTATGCTAGATTTATTAAGGAGACTACATAAAAAGTGAGTAAAAGGATAAAATAAGTGTAATAGTGGAGAATTTAAGAAGAGATATGAGAGCTATAAAAATTATAAATTGGAAAACAGGAAATGCTATAAGTGAAAAATATAATGCCTGAAATACAAAATTCTTTAGAGGGATTGGAGAAGGCAATGGCACCCTACTCCAGTACTCTCGCCTGGAAAATCCCATGGATGGAGGAGCCTGGTGGGCTACAGTCTATGGGGTCGCTGAGTCAGACACGACTGAGCGACTTCACTTTCACTTTAGATGGATCAACAGAAGGTGAAACACAGCTGAAGGATGAATCAGTGAACTTGAAGACAGATGAGTGGAAAGTACCCAACCCAACCTCAGGGAGAAAACAGACTAACCAAAAAACAGTGACAACAATGACAAAACCCTAGAGCGTATTGACCTTGGGGACAGCCAGAATGCAGGAAACGCTTTCAAATCATGAAAAACACCACCAACTTAGAATCTAATGTCTACCAAACACGTATTTCACATATTCAGCAAAACTGAGACCTTTTCATATATGCAAACTTAAAGACTTTGTTGTCAGCAGTCCTAAAATGTAAGAAGTACTTCAGAAAATTCTCCATCAGAAGCAAAACAATGTCATGTTAAAATAAGGAGTTATAAGAATGATTGTATATTATAAACTGGATGTTATAAACATATGTGTAAATATAAAGAAATGTTTTCTTAAGTCTTTCTTTCCTTTTAAATGTCATTTAAAAGTAAAGTGATTCCTTAAAGCAAATAATGGCAACCCGCTCCAGTTTTCTTGCCTGGAGAACCCCATGGACAGAGGAGCCTGGCGAGCTACAGTCCATGGGGTTGCAAAGAGTCAGACATGACTGAGCAACTAACACACAAAGCAAATAATACAAACTAAAAGAATATAGTGTGAAGCCTGTAACAAATGTAAAGTTGAGATGTATCACAATGCTGTGTGTATCACAAAAGGTGGCCATGTTGTAAGACTCTTACATCAAGTGTGTGCTGGGTCATTTGGCAGTGACCATGGCAAGCAAGCTTCATCCCCAAAGCAACCACTTAAAAAAAGGACAAAAATAGCTAAAACAAAATTCAGTACTAAAAAGTACTTGATTATCTGAAAAGAAGGCAGAAAAGGAACAAAGAACCAGGAAGCAAAAGAAAACAAATACGAAGTTGTTAAGATTAAATCCAATCCAACCAAGTATCACACTAAATGTTAACAAACTGGATACTAGAGTTAAAGGAAGTGATTGTCAGAATAGGAAAGAAAGCAGGGCCAAACTCTGTGTTATTTGTAGGAGGCACACTTTAAGAGGCAGAGAAGCCAAGAGTGAAAATATGGAGAGTTTTACTCTGTAAACACTTAGTATAATGAAACTGGGATAGCTGTATATATCCAGGTAGAAAGGGTGTCAAGAAAATATATTTATTTTTAAAGATAAAATCTGACTACACCAAGAAGATATAATAAGATAACATCAGTGCTTCAAACATTTGAAGCAAAATAGAATTAAATGAAGAAGTAGACAAATCCTCAGTTACAGTTGAAGATTTTAATACTTCTTTCTTCATAATTAAAACAAGTAAACAGACAAAATCATTAAGCATATAGATGACATCACTGTGAACAAACTTAGCCTAATTGATGTAAATAGACTCCCACACAGCAATGGCAAGAACATAATATTTTCAAGTGAATAGAACATATACTGATATAGACCATATATGATGACATAAAGCAAATCTCAATAAATGTAAAGGGATTGAAAGCATAGAGTCTGACCTCAACAGAATTATAGTAGAAAACAAGAATGAAATATTTTTAAAATAACCATTTGAAAATTAAGCAAGAAACTAAGAAATATAAAAATTCAACAAAATCTCAAGCAATTAGGACATATTTTGAGCTAAATAATAATGGAAAACAGTATAGCCAAATTTGCCATATCAATAGCAATTTATAAAGGAAAGTTAATCTTTCCAAAGATTTCTATTATAAAGAATAGGTTTAAAATCTAAGATGTATCATCAGGAGTCATAACAGACAGAGAAATTAAACAACAACTACAAAATGCTAAAGAAAGAATGCAATAGCAGAATATACGGGATATGCGTGCTTAGCTGTTTAGTCATGTCCCGCTCTGCGACCCCATGGACTGCAGCGCGCCAGGCTCCTCTGTCTATGGGGATTCTCCAGGCAAGAATACTGGAGTGCGTTGTCATGCCCTCCTCCAGGGGATCTTCCTGACCCAGGGATCAAACCCAGGCCTCCAGCATTGCAGGTGGATTCTTTCCCAGCTGAGCCACCGTGGAATCCCACACAGAATATAATGAAGTAGAAAATAAAAATGGAGAAAAATAATAAAGGCAAAAGTTGTTTTTGAAAAAAAAATTGAAAACTGATAAAACTTTAGCTAGACTAGTGAAGAAAAATGAGATTACACATTTCTCAAACTGTGTTCATCAAACCCTGGGTTTGCAAGAAGTTAACATATTTTTCCTGAATAAAATGACCAGTTAACTCAGAAATGCTGTTTAAATAATAAGATTTCTCTACCCTAGGTCCTCAGAGCATCCCTTGTTTTGAAAAAGGGCCTGTGTCCGGTCACCCCACAGACAGAAGATCCCTTTGATTTGAACGTAATAGGCATCCTTCTGCGGAAGATCTTCTGGTATTTATGGGACCAAAGTTGGGGGAACAGGGTTGTGCTATTTCTCTGTAGTTGGGTTAGTGGATGGGTTACGGTGTCCTTAACAGAGAGAAGGAAGCATCAAAGTGACCACCCCTTTTAAAACATTTTTATTGAAATGTAGTAGTTGATTTACAACATGTGCCGGTTTCAGGTCCACGGTAAGACACTGAGTCTCTGTGCTACACAGCAGATCGCTGCTTATTTTATATATAGTGGTATGTATGTCTGTTAATCACAAACTTCCAATTTACGGCCCCCACTTCCCCTTTGGTAACTATAAGTTGGTTTTCTGTGTCTGCGAATCTATTTCTGTCTTGTAAAGAAGCTCATCTGTGTCCTTTTTTAGCTTCATCACATATAAGTGATATCATATGATATTCGTCTTTGTCTGACTTGCTTCTCTTAGTCTGATCATCTTGTGGCTGCTCTTTTAAACAACTTACTCCAGTATTGCTGGTGTTGGACAGAAGATGCGGCCCCCGAGATGGGCCCGAGTGTTGCAGGTGGCTTTGCCCTCTATTAGCTCATGCCAGGGGAACCCTCTGAGGCTCCCACAGGGTCCAGGTGGCCCCTTGTGATGGTGCCAACTGGCGATCCATGCATCTTATGGAAGTAGCTAAACCCAGCTACTTGGGCACCTGAGCCACCGCCAGTTTGCCTCTGCCTTTCTGGGGCACCGAGTCAGCTCAGGGATCCACACCCGCATTCGTGACCGCTGGAGCTTGGAAGGACCTGGGAGTGTTTTCCACCTGAAATGCGCAGCAGCTCCACAGAAGAGCGCGGGTGCTGCACTCACATTTTTGCTCGCGCACGCGCTCATCTGCCCCTGGAGGCACCCCCTTTATTGCTGCTTCCCGCACAGAACTGCGGGTTCATTCGCATTACCTTTTATTTAAGCTGTGCCTTATGACATAAGATCAGATCGAGCTTTTTCTCCCCTAGAACACCTCCTGTATTCTGCATTTGAGAATCTTCATTTTAAGACTTAATTCAGCAATTTTATTTGGAATTCATATACCCTTTGTTTCTCTACAGCTGTCTCTGTTCCCCCTGCTGGGGAGGAAACCTGGGCTTATTATTGCTGGGGAGGATGTTTCAGGCTCTCACACACAGACGCGCCCGTGTGCTTTTGTCAACAGAAGTGAAACTTTCCAGACGTCATACATATTTTTTATTAGTTTTCTTTCCCCACGTGTGATCTGCAGACTCCAAGCTAATAGTCATCGATTTCACGTCCTCATTTTAAATTATTCGTCATGCTGGGCAAGCAGGAAAGGAACTGCTTTTAGGGCCATGTGAGAATTCCTCAGATTTTAGATTCTGAAAAATCACCATGGCTGCTAGATCGCAGTAAGTCATTTCCACCAGAAAGCAATTGATGGGGTGAAGTGTTGGGAAGGAACTCCTAAAAAAGCACTGGATTGTTTCTGGGTAAAAAGAACTCTAGTCTCTTTAATTTTAAATTAAATTTTTGATGATTTTTATTGTTTTAATAAATTGAACATAAACTCTCAAATTAGTTTCCCTAAATCCTTAAGGTCTATTTCAATCACAGTTTATTTTAAAAAATAAATAAAAAGCAATACCCTGTATTTGAATTATCTTCTTGAAAGATGTATTACACTCCTAAGATTTCGGCAGCTGAACAAAATTGTTATTGGGAGGGATGTGTTATGAATGAGATTTCAGAATAATTCTCAAGGTTCTATGACATTGTGTATCCGGTGGAACAGAACCACTAAAGATGGATGTTTTTACTCCTTGATTCATTCATTTATTCATCATTTTATTCTTTCATTGAAAAGAATGTATTTGAATTCGTGTTTTAAAACTTGCTATGGACCTGGCATAAGGGGAAAAAAAAGATGTGGAAACAAACACTTCTCAGAATTCCGGGGTGATTGGGAGGGTTCTAGATGCTAAATGCTCGCTGACTTTTCTAATCTGATAACAGTGGGCCTCTGGGGGGTGGTCCGGGAACCTTCACCTTCACCTCCTTGTCCTCCCTTTAAGCTGCAGACGCCACCCCACCTGCGGTGGCCTTGGTGGTGTGTCCACGTGGCCCCTCCAAGTGGCTACCCAGCCACCGGGATGGGAGCCAGCAGGAAGCAGGGGTGCTGGGTGTGTGTCTGCAGCCTCAGGCTCACACTCCAGCCACCTGCCGGGAGGAGGACGGTCCTGGGATCCACCGGGCCCAGGAAGAGAAGTGCATCCCAGGGTCCAGACCCAGGAGCTGGGAGGCGGCCGGAGGCAGAGGGCGGGCTGCGCAGATGCTAAGAAGGGAGAGGGGTGGTCGTCTCCTGCGTCACGGGTCACACACGACACGCCTGACGTCGCTCAGCCTAGGGTCACCGAGGCTGCCGTCATCTGTGCCGGGAGATAAAAGGAGATGCAACAAATGATAACAATATAAGTGAACGTGACTTAGGGGCTGAAGGTGTCCCAAGCTCTGTTCTAAGCTGACCTAGAGCCTGAATCAGCCCTGGCACGGAAGTGAAGCCTCCTGTCACTGAGGCCGAAGGCAGGCGCCGTGGCAGCCTGGAGCCACATGGCCGGTGGGGCCGGAGCGGGACATTCAGAGCCCGAGCCGCGCCTGCACCGCTGGCGGGCGCCGGTCCCCGTGCCTGCAGAGGGCCTGTCCCTACTCCCGGGCGGGCTGTATCAGCATGGCGGTGGAGCTAAGTCACCAGCATGGACAGCGTTACCACTCTCAGCATCTCCAATGTGGCCGTGCCCGTGGGTGCGTGAGCTTATATCTGCTTCAGTTTATCTCCCTAGAAAGAGACTGCCCTCCTCAGCTGGCATGAAAAGGAGCAAGTCCTTTCTTGCTGCCAAGACATGTTACTTTCTGAGCCATATCTGTCCTGCTTCTTTGTCCAGTTGTGGTTATATTTCTCAGACATCGTTAATGGAATATATCTGTGGATGTGGATCGATCCATTTGGAATGTTTGTATTTGCCTTTGATGTACTATTATTTATGTTGGTGACTGCCAGGTAGTTATCTAAAGATGGTACAAATGCCCCTAAGTCCAGGCTCTATGTATCTTGCTGTGACATCTGTATCCAAACGTCCAGAACGCAAGGAGCAATCCCGACAAGTAGCTGCAAACGCGGACATCACCCGCTGTGCCTCAAGGGTACTTTTATTCGTGGTCTTTTGGCTCCTCTGCCTAATTGCTCTCACACTGCCCTTCGTGTGCTCCTGTGGCCACAGCCTGGCAACACCGCCTGCCCCTTCCATTTTGCGTCTGGACCTTCTCTCCGCAATGCGGCCCCGGTTCTGTCTCTGAAACACAGCACACTATTTGTTATACTCGAGGATCAGTGTGAATTAAAACCATCCCTGGAAGGTTGTGCATCGAACCAGGAAGGGATGAATAACTTCCAGCAGACATCCCTATATTTTATGTCAAGGCTCTGTCATGTCGTCTGGAGGAAAATCCATTTAAGGAACTGGCCCTCAGAGGTGGGCCGGGTGGCAGCGGCGTGGCAGGCTCCTGTGTGGGGCCCAGTGTGACACCTGATGTTGGCCGCAGTGGAGACACGCAGGGGAGCAAACGTCAGGGCCCCGTCAGGACGCCTCGCGCCTCTCGATCACTGCGGGATCCCACAAAGGGCGGCTTTGGGCAGCTCAGGCGACAATTCCATTTGTCCCTGATAGAGTCACTTCTGGCTTCCGAGCTCAGCCCTCGTCCACCCTCCCTGTAAAGTGTGTCCGACTTCTCTGTCCTGCAGGCCGTCCACACCACACCCTCCCAGAAGGGACCGCACACCCACACGCTCCGTGGTGCTTCTCTGAAGCGGGCCCAGCCCTCGTTCCATGCGCTGCCATCACTTGCAAACTCCCCTTGTCCTTTTTAATTTTTAATTACCATTGTCTGTTCACCTTTGTTTTACCCGTGACATCTTCAATTTAAACAGTATCAGAGAGGTTGATGTGAACAGTTTTCTTTTCAGCTTAAGTGACTGCAGCTCGTTGAGTTGTTAATTATGCAGGGACGTCTGCATGGCTGAGGCTGGTGATTTGAATATGCTCTGATGTCAGGTCTCTGTCTGGGCGGTGGGGCTTGTAAAAGGATTATGATGATGTATATATGGTTCGTGGCTAAGTGGGCTAATGAAAGGACCTCATTTAATCAAACACAATTAATTAAATTAACTTATGATATTAACCCATCTTTCCGTGCATGTATAATTTATATTAATTGATTTGCTGCATTCGAATGGACCAATCAGGTGGGTGCCGACAGCCTAAGGAAGAAGGAGGTGTCATTAGCATTACTTTGATGCAAACCATAATTGATGGGTCAGTGTGTTCTGGGGATGTAGCAAAAGCTTTGCTAATTGTCATAAGAAGTTGAAATTGATTGTGTCTGCATTAGTACATAAATTTAAATTGATTAATGTTTTGTTCTAAAATTAATGTCCATTCTGGATGGGTGATACAATGCTTTATTTATTGGATTCATTAATGCAGTCTCAGGAAAAAATAGTGTTGAAGTTAGTAACTGAGTGGAGATCGTTAAGAATGAGCTCAGTGCAACCATCCTGGAGTCCACAGCATTCGCACCCTCGGCCTGCACTTTACAGACGGCCGAGCACAAAGGCCTCTGCTGAGGCCATCCGGGGCCGCGGTGTGATGAAAGCTCTTTTACAGACAATTACGAAGGAAAGCCCCCTAAACGTGCTGAACCATGTGTGGTTCTGGGGGGAGGGAAACGGGGCCTCCTCAGAAACGTGACCCCTTCCCAGAGGAAGCTTGGATGTTAAACACCCTCACAATTTATACCAACCTCCTCTACAAAAAAGGGAAAACACTTTCAAACTTGCTTGAATTGCAATTTATACTTTACAGCCAGTTGACAGAGATCATGAAATCTGAAATCACAGACGCTTTATTAGAACATAGAATTTAAGCCTTGGCTGCGTTTTTCAAAGATGCTTTTCTGTGGTGACTTTTCATTATGAAGATTCTCTTGTTAATGTGATTTGGAACCTATGTGGGTTTACATTTTAAAAACCAGCTTTGGATTTGGTGGGCTTTCCTAAACTGGCCACTGAGATTTTAAAGAATAGGAGATAAAACAATTTACATTTTTAACCTAACCTTGAATCTCAGTGATGACTAAAACCACAAATGAATTGAGAAGGGAGAGTCAGAGATCCACTGAAAAATTGGTTTAATTCATTTATAACTCCTTTTTTTTTCTTACCCAGGAAAGCTTAACATCTGCTTCTTATAAACTGATTTAAATAGAAAATGTGCAATGCATCCTTTTACCAAATGGTTCTCTTTTTATTGATGGAATAAAGCAGTTTGCCTCTTCTGGTTTTACTACAGCGCATTCGTGCTCTTAGAAATGGGACGTCTCTGTTTTCACAAGGAAGCATTCTGAACTTCACACGCCAGGGAGGAGATTAGAGCACTCTCTCTCTGCTGCCTTACTGAAGTTTGCAGAGTATTATTTACAGACAGCTTCTTGAGCCTAAAACACTTGAATTATATTCGAATATCACTCCATGTGGTGGCACTATGGAGTAACAAACAATAATTGGTTCTCAGAAAGTAACTTCTTCTTAACTTTCGTGATTGCCTTGATGGATGCTGAGGACTGGTTTTCCATTGTCAGATTTTAAGGACAGCAATTCAAAACTAAGTCATATTATTCCAAGGCAGCAGTGATGGGTTCTATCATAGCTGCAATTGTATGTGCTGTGTGGGGAAATGAGGGCTCTTATTACTTGTTTAAATTATGTTTAGTGCTCCTGCTTTATATATCTGAGATTTATACATGCCTAGTATATGTGCTATACTCATAAAATATATCTGTATATGTGTCAGCTTATTAAATAGCCAGCAAAAAAAAAACTAGCATGAATTTGAATATTCCCACATTCTGATTTTGTCAAAGCAAAAATGATAAATAATGCATTGTGTATCCTATTGGAAATATAGCAAGTGAAACCCCTTCTATCTTCTTTAAAAAGTGGTTTCTTGAGACACACATCCTAGGAAAAGAGTTATCTGCCCCAATATCAGATGATTTGTCAATGATGGATGGAGCTGAATCCAACGGAATTCCTGAAACCTGGTGAATGGAGAGCAGTGCAATGTCTGCGGTCTAATATTAAGGAAAAGAACTCCCGAAATGGCTATGGCTTTACAAACTGAATGTTTATAGCACACTTACTTTAAATTTTTAGCCATTTCTTTTTTAGAAATATTGTTGTGCTATTATTTATGATGCTCATTTAAAACATATAAGGAGAAAAACTGACTGCAGACGTATTCCTGCACGCTGGAAACGGTGGAATTCCAGTGAATATCTTGGGAAGCACAGTTTTAAATTTAAATATTTGCTGCCATTTTCTAAGGTTGAGAAGGTAGCAAAGATAGTGATTTAAAATAATATTGTCTTAATTTAGCAGTTTTGTGAATGCGTCACAGATGTTCTAAGAGAAAATTAACATTGTTTTGTTGGAAAAAAAAAAAAAAAAACAACCCTCTCACCACTATCCAGAACATGGAGGCAGTTGGAATAATTGTTTTGCTAATCAGGTGTGGTTTATCCTGAGGCGGAGCAGGGCCCCTTCCATGGGCAGAGTTCAGGGAGCTGGGTGGCTGGGCTGGGGAAGCCGGGAGGGAAGAAGGAACCAAGGCTCCCAAAGACAGCACAATCCCTTTGTTGGTGGGGAAGGGAATCCGGGGTCCTGGGTTCAATGTTATGCTTCAGGCAAAATGCACTGACTTCCAGCTTCAGGCCTGGCCCAGAACAAGCACTGGTTTTATTAGGAACCGCATTTCCGAGTTATAGGGCTCAGTCCATGCTCACATCTGATCACTTCGTCTTCACGTCCCTGGCTGGCATCCTGTGGTCTGTCTGCATCCCCAGGTAGAGCAATTCTACGAGCAGTAGGTGTCACTGCAGGCAGTGAGAATTCTTTGGGAGAGTTGCTGAAGGAAGGGAATGATTCCCAAAGTCCAAAGGGAGGAATTATCCTAAAGTCCAGGCAGAGGATACTGAGAATAGTTTTTAGTGTGTTATCTTGAATCCTGAGTTATTATGGTGTTATGATCAGGTTAAAATGAAACCACTCTTGAAATTCTTTTGCCGTGGCCCAAAGCCTCATATATACATACCCAGAGTTCTGTCTTAATTCTACAAAGTAGGCAGACCTCCCCGTCTCCACCTCCGGGAAGAGCAGACAGTTCTTAATCTGGGTTCTTCATCTTTTCCGAAAGTGTCCAATCTAGGGTTCCAGGCGAGTGTACTGCTGATCAAAACGCAGTCCATTATCTCAATGATGCAAAGCTAATCCGGGCTTTGGGTTGGACATTTTCAATGCGTGTCAAAAGAGAGCATCTTGGTTGTGACTTTATTAAACATCTACATGAAAGCTTTTCAGAAAGAGATAGAAAATCTTTTTCAAGGGATGGATACACCATTATTACGTGTTTATTTTTCAGGACACTGTGAATGTGGAAGCATCGTCCTAATACTACAGACATAAGGGATCAAAGGAATTAACCCCATCAATTGTATCGTGAGCATTTGCGATTATGACTACACGAGCAAAGAGCACACTTTCATCTCTCCTGTTAGACTCCCAGGTATGGAGCACACTCAGGCTGATGTAAGCATTTAGATTTTCTTCATTGTCTTCCTGGCTTACATCTCTCGATGCGCCAAGGATAAAGTCTCGGCCGTCTGCCTCCACACAGCCCAGTTTTGCTCCTGCAGGACATGTGGTTTGTATACAGGAGGGTGCGTGGTGAGGAATCAGGTCGAGCTCAGCCATGCCTGTGTAAGCCCATCTGCGGACGGGGAACTGAATTTTTTCAGATGCTGATTGCCCTTGAATATACGTATTAATTATTCAAAAATATTTTAATTGGAGTTACTTTGTCCCCAGGCAAGTAACACCTTGAAATGACCCCTTCTTCCTCATAAATGAAAACTGAATTCTCTTGAATTTTCTAGGACATCAACAGCAGATAGAGAAAGACCTGAGCCCTGTCTGACCCTCAGAGTAGAATACCAACATGGTCTTAGAACAGCTCCCCTGGAAAGGGCACTGCTGTGTCAGAGGAGGCTGTCCTTGTTAAATTCCAATCCCACAGGGAACAGGGATAAGTGTTCTCACTACTCTAAAGAGTTCATAAACTCTAAAGTTGTTTTCATATCTTGGGTTTCCTGGCAACTTTTGTATAAACATCAGTAGTATACTGGAAAAGCACACACTCGTAAATCAGTGACCAAGAAAAGTTTACATAAATTTAAAAAGGTAAATAAACACATAAACATATGATGCCAGAGAAAAAGGAACCATTGTGCCTTATTCTATCTTTTATTTTTATACTAAATTAAATATTTGGCTGTTCTTCATACCTTCATTTAAAAAAATTTTTTGAAGTATAGTTGATTTAGAACCTGGTATTGGTTTCTGCTGTACAGTGATATGATTCAGTTATACACATATATACATTATTTTCCACATTTTTCAATTATAATTTATCACAGGATATTGAATATAGTTTCCTATACCATATAATCGGAGAAGGCAATGCACTCTTGCCTGGAAAATCCCATGGATGGAGGAGTCTGATGGGCTGCAGTCCATGGGGTCGCTAAGAGTCGGACATGACTGAGCGACTTCCCTTTCACTTTTCACTTTCCTGTATTGGAGAAGGAAATGGCAACCCACTCCAGTGTTCTCGCCTGGAGAATCCTAGGGACGGGGGAGCCTGGTGGGCTGCCGTCTATGGGGTCCCACAGAGTCGGACACGACTGAAGCAACTTAGCAGCAGTAGCAGCAGCATACCATATAATAGGAACTTGTTATCTCTACTTGCATTTTTAATTGAAATATTACTTTAAAAATAGGATGCTACCACAGGTGAAGAATCTAAATTCCATGCTTAATTTAGGACACTCTGCAATATGACTCGGAATTTGAATTTTGTACACTGACACTGAATCTAAGCTCAATCCAAGGGATTTCTAAAGTGGCACATTTTTATGATCACTGGGACTGTTTGCCTGAATATGTGGCATAGACAAGGCGCCCTGTTGAAATCATTTTCTTATCAGCCTGCCTGGTGGGGAAGATCTTTATTTCTCAGCAATGAGGAATGATCCATGAGGATAGTTAAGCTGAGGGGAAGGGTTTTATTTCAATGTGTTAATAATAATGCTATGATTAATTAGTATTGCTTGAATGGAGAAGGGATTGTTTTAAAGGGACTTTCATGTTCTTTTCTCATCAGTATTAACCTTGTAATAGTAATAATCCCAGAGTCTCAATATAATTTTAGGTAATTTTTATATTTCTAGAAATTGACTTCTTTCAGTCATTTGTCATAAAATAAGCTAACGAGTTATAAGAAACCAGATGGATTTTAAACGCAGACACATGGAGAAACAACAAGACAAAGATGCCCACGGGCCTCACAGTAGGTTAAGGTCCAGGGGCCACTCAAGCTTTCCCAGAACCTCTTTATGGAGTGTCCTCCTCAGGGTGTGCACAAGAGACTAGGCTGGAGCTTGTGTTAACATGACAAGAGAAGTCTTGTAAAAGCTCAGAAAATAGTATTTGTTTTTTTTTTTAATGCTGATGCTAAGAAATTGATAAAGCTAGTAACATTCTACATTATTAAAAACTCAAACTAAAAGCCAACTAGCAGAAAATCTTAAAAAGTCCCTAGGTTATTAATGTCATTTCTTTCATGCTTCCTGCAAAAGACTAATTTGTTGTGGGGAGAGCTGACAATATAGTACATGGTTTGAAAAATTGCAACCAAATGCTGCCATTTCTCTAAGTATGTCCTCTGATGTTGATGAATCTTTTGGATTTTGTAACATTTACAATAAGGGGACACGCAAATTTCACAATGACGGTGGCACAGGACTTAGGCATTATTGTATTATATGTACACACACAGCCCCAGACACGCTGACGTGGCACACGAGTGTTTAAACTGTGATTCTACTATGGAACTTGGGCGTTTATGCCCAACACACAACCACTGTAACCACTGTGACATTAAGCGCCATCCTCACCTCTGTCTGTCTGTGAAAGTCGCTCAGTCGGGTCCACCTCTTTTCGACCCCATGGAATCCTCCAGGCCAGAATATTGGAGTGGGTAGCCTTTTCTTCTCCAGGGGATCTTCCCAATCCAGGGATCAAACGCAGGTCACCTCATTGCAGGTAGATTCTTTACCATCTGAGCCACACGGGGAAGCCCAAAAATACCAGAGTGGGTAGCCTATGCCTTCTTCAGCAGATCTTCCCAACCCAGGGATTGAACCCAGGTCTCCTGCATTTGCAGGTGGATTCTTACCATCTGAGCCACCAGGGAAGCCCATCCTCACCTCTACCAAGATGTTATTTCCCTTTGTCCTTGCCCTCGTGTCTCAATTTTATGAAAAATCTGACTACATTTTACTATAGTTATTTCCTTCAAATCCGTTGTGCTAAATTTACCATTTGTAGTGTTTAAAATTGTGTTTCTATGAATACTACACATAGCCAGATGTGTAAATGATAATTACAGAGTTCTTTTGTCTCTCCAGGCTGAAGTGTGGGGACAGAAGCCAGGCCGTTCTAGTGTACATTTTTCTGCAGAGAGAAATGAGTGATGTTTTGTCTAATGTTATTGTTTGACTCTCTGTGACCCTATGGACTACAGCATGCCAGGCTTCCTATTCTACACTATCTCCCGGAGTTTGCTCAGATGATTACAAAAATCATAAATCTTTATTATCCTAATATAAAAATGTTAACATTAAAAAAGACCTCCCAAATAAAAACATAAAATTAAAATCCAAAAAATTAGTTTCAAGAGTACACGTGTATTTATGAGCCTTTTGGGAAAAGTATGACATTGGAGTTTTCCCTCTAACTCATCATTATTTAGAGACATGCAGGGACAAAAATAGAATTCTTTTCTTATTTAATCTACCAGCCCAACTTTCACTTATTTTTTCCAAGTGATAATCATAGCTTAAAGAACAGAATTTTTAAACTAATACTTGGTCTGTGTACTACCCAGTAAGGTTTGTATTCATTTCCAAGCCTCATGGCTAGTGAGCAAGAGAGATTAGTCCCAAGTGTAAAAATCGGTTTTCTGTATAAATTGGCCCCAAAGGGAAATTTTCCAGATCGGCTTCTTGTTACTTGACGTGAACCGGTCAAAATCATATTTGTCCCCGTGTCATGTTACTTTAGCGGGGTGAGTTAAGGGAACAGGTGCCCCTTTGTATTGATCAGTGATCAAGGCAAAGAGCTCTGATTAGAGGTTGAAGGGGACCAGGAAGGGTGAGAAATGGAGTGCTGGCTGGACAGGTTATTGATGACGGCAATAACCGCGCGCAGGGCTCCCGCACCGAGGCCGTGGACTCGGCCGGATGAGCGCATAAGGACAGATACTCGGACCGACAACATGAAGAAGTATGGAGCGCAGCTCCTCACCTGGCAGAGTTATTAAAGTTCATTGAAGGAAGATGAACTGTTTCAATATGTTAAACACTCGAGGCTGTTAAGAGAGAGTTGCTGTCAGCAGGAACGCCGTTGTTTGGGGAGCTTTTGTTGTCTTTTTTTCCCTCCTTTTGGAAATTTGAAAGCGTGTTCACTTCTGTATCTTAGCTCTCTGTACAGGCTTTGGGAAAGCAGAGAAACAGCCTCTCTGCATGGACGCGGTTAGCCTCCAATTTCTGTAAGCTGCAGTTCAGCAGGGAGCCAACAGAACATAAGATGGGCTGGCTGAATATGCCTAAAACATTATCTGCTCATCCCTCTGCTAGGGCGTCCTCCCCGAGCTTGGTCCACACAAAGACCTCCACATCATCAGTCAGGCACGAGGAGCTTTCCACACTTCAACCTGGAATCAAGGGTCAGAAATAACCAACATACTGTGGGGTCAGAAAGCACAAATTTAAATTGCCCTAATGCCATTAATTTGGGAGCCACAAGGTTAAGAAAAATCAGTCAGTCAGTTCAGTCATTCAGTCATGTTTGTCTCCTTGCATCCCCACGGACTGCAGCACACCAGGCTTCCCTGTCCATCACCAACTCCTGGAGTTTGCTCAAACTCATGATGCTCAAAGTCAGTGATGCCATCCAACCATCTCATCCTCTGCTGTCCCCTTCTCCTCCCGCCTTCAATCTTTCCCAGCATCAGAGTCTTTTCTAATGAGTCAATTCTTCATATCAGGTGGCCAAAGTATTGAAGTTTCAGCTTCAGCATCAGTCCTTCCAATGAATATTCACAACTGATTTCCTTTAGGAAGGACTGGTTGGATCTCCTTGCAGTCCAAGGGATTCTCAAGAGTCTTCTCCAACACCACAGTTCAAAAGCATCAATTCTTTGGCACTTAGCTTTCTTTATAGTCCAACTCTCAAATCAATATGTGACTACTGGAAAAACCATAGCTTTGACTAGATGGACCTTTGTTGGCCAAGTAATATATCTGCTTTTCAACGTGCTGTCTGGGTTGGTCATAGCTTTTCTTCCAAGGAGCAAGTGTCTTTTAATTTCATGGCTGCAATCACCATCTCCAGTGATTTTGAAGCCCCAAAAATAAAGTCTGTCACTGTTTCCACTCTTTCCCCATCTACTTGCCATGAAGTGATGTGACCGGATGCCATGATCTTAGCTTTTTGAATGTCCAGTTTTAAGCCAACTTTTTCACTTTCCTGTTTCGCTTTCATCAAGAGGTTCTTCAGTTCTTCTTCGTTTTCTTCCATGAGGGTGGTGTCATCTGTGTACCTGATTTTATTGATATTTCTCCCAGCAATCTTGATTCCTGCCTGCGCTTCATCCAGCCTGGCATTTCATATGATATACTATGCATATAAGTTAAATGAGCAGTGTAACAATATATAGCCTTGACTTACTCCTTTCCTGATTTGGAAGCAGCCAGTTGTTCCAAGTCTGGTTCTAATTGTTGCTTGTTGACCTGCATACAGATTTCTCAGGAGGCAGGTCAAGTGGTCTAATATTCCCATCTCTTGAAGAATTTTCCACAGTTTATTGTGATCCACACAGTCAAAGGCTTTGGCATAGTCAATAAAGCAGATGTTTTTCTGGAACTCTCTTGCTTTTTCAATGATCTAGCGCAGGCTGACAATTTGATCTCTGGTTCCTCTGCCTTTTCTAAATCCACCTTGAACATCTGGAAGTTCATGGTTCACATACTTTTGAAGCCTGGCTTGGAGAATTTTGAGCATTACTTTGCTAGCGTGTGAGATAAGTGCAGTTGTATGGTAGTTTGAGCATTCTTTGGCATTACCTTTCTTTGGGATTGGAGTGAAAACTGACCTTTTCCAGTTCTGTGGCCACTGCTGAGCTTTCCAAATTTGCTGGCATACTGAGTGCAGCACTTTCACAGCATCATCTTTTAGGATTTGAAATAGCTCAACTGGAATTCTTTCACCTCCACTAGCTTTGTTCGTAGTGATGCTTCCTAAGGCCCACTTGACTTTGCATTCCAGGATGTCTGGCTCTAGATGAGTGATTGCACCATTGTGATTATCTGGCTCATGAAGACCTTTTTTGTATTGTTCTGTGTATTCTTGCCGTCTCTTCCTAACGTCTTCTGCTTCTGTTAGGTCCGTACCATTTCTGTCCTTTATTGTGTCCATCTTTGCATGAAATGTTCCCTTGGTATCTCTAATTTTCTTGAAGAGATCTCTAGTCTTTCCCATTCTGTTGTTTTCCTCTATTTCTTTGTGTTGATTACTGAGAAAGGCTTTCTTATCTCTCCTTGCTATTCTTGGGAATTCTGCTGTTGTTTGGAACTAAGGCCATTAATTTGGGAGTCACAAAAGTTATGAAAAATAACTACATTTTTTGCATTTTATTTTTATTTTATATTGGCATACAGTTGATTAACAATGTTGTGTTAGCTTCAGGTGTATAGCAAAGTTGTACATACAGGTTATAACAGAATATCGACTATAGTTCCTTTTACTGTATAGTAGGTCCTTCTTGATTATCTATTTTGTATATAGTAGTGTACATATATACGTTAATCCCAAACTCCTAATTTACCCACCCACCCTGCCACTGACATATCCCTTTGGTCACCATAAGTTTGTTCTGTGTCTGTGAGTCTGTTTTTATTTTGTAAACAAGTTCATTTTATCTTTTTTCCCCCTAAGACTCCACAGTTGAGTGACGTCACTTAAGTGATAGCATATGATATGTGTTTCTCTGCCTCACTTCACTCAGTGTGATCATCTCTATGTCCATCCATGTTGTTGCGAATGGCATTATTTCATTCTTTTTTATGGCTGAGTAATAACTCCACTTTTTTTTTCGAGTACAGAGAGCTCTAAATTAAGAGACAGGCAACTCTCAATACCAATTTTGCTTCAGGGTTAAGCTTTCTTTGTCTGCTGAAAGGTCACGGCAGGATTCAATGTTTTTAATCCTTCTTCAGTGTAATGATATTTTAGGAGATGTTTGCAAACGTGTAACCAGCTCCCCTACTCAGAACAGCATTTGTTTTTAGCATCTGAATCAACCCTACTGGCTGGCTGTTGGCGGTATTAGGGTATTAGTGTTGGAAGAGAGTTGGACCCTGGGATCGGGGGAAGGGGGGCGGGGGAGGGGGACAGTGGCAGTCAGTGAAAGTCATTGCCGTTTGTAATTGCAAGTACCAACTGGGCATTTCAAGGAATTCTTCTGTTCCAGCCCTGGTTTAGTTCCCATCTGGTAGTAGAAAGTGACTCAGCAGACCTACTCGCCCTGTGAGCTCGGCCAGAGGATGAGAGCTGGCTCACCGGCTGGCTGGTTTCCATTCATTCAAATCTGTGCTATCTCCAGAGCTGCGCATCCTGTGTTCTAGCACAAAATCTGACATTTCATATGATTTTCCTTCTTCCAAATTGGCTGGCAGATTCATTCCATAGGCTCTTCTTGAATACATATACATGAAGTCATGTGTTGTATGTCTACAAGGTCATGCGCTGTGTGTCTATGCAGTTGCGTGCTGTGTGTCTATAAAGTCAGGTGTTATGTGTCTATAAAATTGTGTTGTGTATTATGAAGTTGTATGTTGTATGTCTATGAGGTTGTGTGTTGTCTGTGAAGTTGTATGTTGTGTGTCTGTGAAGTTATATGTTGTGTTTCTATGAGATTATGTGTTGTGTGTCGATAAAATTGTGCTGTGTTTTATGAAGTTGCGTGTCTGTGGAATTGTGTGTGTGTCTATGAAGTTGTGTGATATGTGTCTATGAAGTGTGGTTTTGTGTCTTTGCTACACTTGCTACACAAGGGTGTGTTTTGCTCTAGTTGGACAAAGCAGTATTCTAATTTGCAATGGTACTTGGCATTTTTTCCTCCTTTTTCTTAAAAAAAAAAAGTATCTAAATTTTAAAAAATGACTTGAAACTTGTGAGATGGTTTTGCAGGACATTGATTCCCAATTTAGACTCACAATTTCTTTGATCAGCTCCCCATCTCTAAGGTAGAACTGGTCTGTGGCGTCTATTCCACTCTAGCCCCAAACTTATATAAATAACCTAATTTAACACCATTTTCTGTCCTAGAAAAATAAAGCATGTCCCTGCTCAGTGAACCCGAGAGCAGCAGCTGTATTTAAACATGTTTATCGCCAGCATCACTTAACCGCTGTGTAGACAGGGCCTATGGAAGGGTTGCACACCGCAGCTCGGAATCATCTCATTACCGCTCGGCCAGGAAGCCCAGGTGGGGAGTGGCTGCCGTCAGCCGCAGTAATTACCAGGTGGTTAGAGACCAGCTCCCCAACCCGGTGCCACGTGGGCTCTCGACTGGGGGTCCCCGCGAAATTGATTCCTTCCAGGAACAGGGTGCTCAGATGCCACAACCCTTTGAATGTCTTCCACATGAAAAGCGAGCCAGTGGTAAAGCTACAGAGATTTTGTTCTATGGAAGTATTGCTTGTGCAACATGAGATGAGTGGAGACACTTGAGAAACTCAGGTCCCCTCTGTTATCTTTTACAAGCTAACCCACCTCCTCCTTGAGATGAGGACCCTGAGTGCACACGGGCTCACCCTCCTGCTCAGGGTCATGCCTGCTGCGTAACTGACACTCAGTAAGTGGGCCCAGGATGCTGAGCTTGCACGTCAGACCTGGCCTCTGCGAGGAGACTCCCCAGCCCAGCCTCCATCTCTCAGAGCACTCGGCACTGCTGGCATCTTCTGTCGCTACCCCTGATGGCCGGTGGAGGGTCTGTTTCTGCACCAGAGAGCAAGCCCTGCATTGGAAAGGACTGTGTCAGATTGTTCCACAGTTGGAAAGGCAGAGTCTCTACGACTGCCTGACACATAAGAGGGGCTCGATAAACCTTCTTAGTTGGGTAAAGGAATGAGTCATCTAACTTGTGAGATAAACCTGCAGAGCAGTCAGTATTATCCCCACTTTATAGATGAGAACAGTGAGGCTCAAAGACACAAATGTGCTCAAGGTCACACTTCTTCTCTCTTACCTTCTGTTTTGAAGATTCACACTGTCAATTCTCCATGCCCTAAAATGATCACACCCATTTGAAGTGTTTCACTTTGACCATGTCATTCCTTGATAATTTGTTGTTTGTCCTGTAAATATTGTAATCCTATGACTTCACCACACGTTCAAGGTTAAATGATTTTATGAAGTGTGAAATTAAAACCTTGGATGTTCCCATAGATTAAAGACCCTGCTAAACGGCTATAAAGAAATAGAGCCATGAGGTTCCCTTTCTCTTCTGGGTGCTTTTCTCATGGGTTGTCATCACCTGGGCCTGGAACGAGTACTTTTTCCATGGCTGAATTGAATCTTAACTCTACAAGATCATAATCTCACAAATTTAAGATAGATTTACAAGACTTTCACAATCATACAATTCCTTTTTCTCCCACTAATGTTTGACTACTAAGGAGAAGGCAATGGCACCCCACTCCAGTACTCTTGCCTAGAAAATCCCATGGACAGAGGAGCCTGGTGGGCTGCAGTCCATGGGGTCGCCAGGAGTCGGATACGACTGAGCGACTTCACTTTCACTTTTCACTCTCATGCATTGGAGAAGGAAATGGCACCCCACTCCGGTGTTCTTGCCTGGAGAATCCCAGGGACGGGGGAGCCTGGTGGGCTGCCGTCTATGGGGTCGCATAGAGTCAGACATGAATGAAGTGACTTAGCAGCAGCTGAAGTAACTTTTTAATATCATATAATAATAATATAACTATTAATAGTTATAATTACAGTTATTATAATAACATAATAACTATTAATATGTTTTAGCTTTAAAACAACAGAAGCCCCCTGATAGAGCTCCATTTCGTCTGGTGTATTTATTGCCCTTCTCAGTTTACACGTGTGCCGCACACAGGCGAGAATGCACACACACACACGCACACACATACACACACATTTTTTTTTTTCTTTCTTTTGGCTGTGTGGCTTGTGAGATCTTCATTCCCCCACCAGGTACTGAAGCCAGGCCCTCAGCACTGAAAGAATTATGTCCTAACCACTGGGCAACCGGGGAGTCCCATAATTTGTTCTTATTTGTGCCTTTTCTCCTAAACATCTTAACCTAAGTATGTATTATTTTTCTTAAGAATCTTACAAATTTTAAGGTTGAATAGCTTAATAATGGTTTTTACCAAAGCCATTAACCTATTCTCACATTCCTCCCATGAATGTTCCTTGCTATTTTTTGAGTAATAATACACAGTTCTCACTCTTAAATATTTTACTATGATCATTTATAGGAAGAAGTGGCTTTTGGAAGCAGGTTTTCAAACCACAGAGGATCGGAAGTGCCCATGAGGGTGGGCAGGGGACCCGTGGGTGGACGTGGCCCAGCCAGGGGCAGATGGCCTATGAGTTGTAACCACTGTCACCTTTCGGGATGGCTTTCCTGGTGAAAACCAAACTGTGAGCTAGAATTCTGTTCCCTGGAGACAGTAACTCTGAAGAAGCACATTCTCTTTCAGCTCTAAAGGAATGTGTTCACGTCGCACCTTGTGGTGAGTGTAGCTCTTTATATTTCCACCTCACCTTACACATGGCACTGTATCTCATTTCAGTAGTTCTGACACCTCCAGTAATGCTACACGGGATCATACAACCCCTTGATTAAACAGAGAAACATCTGTTTCACATGGTGTTTGTTTTTCTGTGCTTCTGGTGACCTACTTCACATATTCCAAGGGTGGAAGTGATTCTTTAAAGGAGAGGAAGGTGAGAGGGCAAAGAAATTCAAAGGGAAAAGCAGAAAAACACAGAACTAAAACCCTGATGCTTCCACGGGTGGGAACGGACCATCGTCACGAGAGACCTGCCATGTGAGCACTCAGTGTCCCCGCATGTCAGCTGCGTGGACCCTTCCCCGCCCTGCTCTGGAATCTGCTGGCCTCTGTGGTCATTGGCAGTCTTGTCCCGGGGCCAAGCAATCTGAGAGAGGGCGCTGGATCAACCCACAGACAGAGATGGTTTCATCCATAAACCCTAAAGCAGAACACTTCTATTAATTTTGATTAATAATGTAGGGGCTTCCCAGGTGGTGCAGTGGTAAAGAATCCACCTGCCAATGCAGGAGATGCAAAAGATGAGGGTTAGATCCCTGGGTTGGGAAGATCCTCTGGAGAAGGAAATGGCAACCCACTCCAGCATTTTTGCCTGGAAAATTCCATGGACAGAGGAGCCTGGTGGGTTACAGCCCTTGGGGTCGCAGAGAGTAGGACACAACTGAGCAACTAAAAAATAAGGAAATCCATTTCAACATGCCTTTTACGGATTTTGAAACTTACCAAGAAATAGGGAATAGTTCTGTTCCCAGTGCCCTGGATGTGGATGATCAATGTCAACGCCTTGCCATTGATTCTGTGCAGTGCTGGGCGCCCAGAGAGAGTCGGAAGAGAGACAGGACTCCATCTCAGCCACGGGCCGTCTCAGTCAGATGCAGCTCCAGCGACCGGTGGTTATGATTTTGGTCCTCTTTCCTCTTCTCTTCTTTTCCTGGGATAAAACATGGAATTCCCGAGATCAATGCCCCTGAACTTTAAGGCCAGTGTTTCCATATAATCACTAAAATTAAACACTATGCTTTGCCTGAAAAATTAAAAAAGAGAGAGAGAGAGACAACACTGTTACAACCAACCTGCCCCTGGCCCCACTGCACACCCAGCACCTTCATCTAAAAAGACGCTTGGCTTTGTGTTATCCCCCTGGGGGTGGAGGGCGCTGCACCCAGGGGATGTGTTTTCAGGAGTCCCAACATTCTAATCTCCAAAGTGAGGGCAGAACTGCCAGCCCCAGACTTCAAAGAGTCAGGGCCCTTGGCCTCCCAAAGTGATGTGTATACAGAAAGGACTTCCCACTTCCTTGATCCAACTGAAGCAAGATCTCTGGCTCCTTCTCTCTTACTATTTATGACATGCTTCCCTTGTGTGGCTCAGATAGTAAAGAATCCACCTGCAATATGGGAGACCTGGGTTCGATCCATAGGTTGGGAAGATCCACTGGAGAAGGGAAAGGCTACCCACTCCAGTATTCTGGCCTGGAGAAATCTGTGGACTACATAGTCCGTGGGGTCACAAACAGTTGGACACGACTGAGCGTCTTTCACTTCACTTCATTTACGACACTGAGCCATTCATTTTTTCATTCATTCAGTAAACACCTGTTTCTACCCAGGCCACACCCTGTGTTGAAAGAGCCCAAGCCCCAGCCCTCCAGAAGTTTCTGTTCCCTGAGTTCCCAGGAGCTTCTGCTTCTTTAACAAAGAAGCTCTGATAAACTAATTCCCGATGAGGTGTTAATTACTGATAAGCATTTAATGTGTGAGGCTTCTTAGGATTTTTGCATTTTAACAGGAGCCATTTCTTAACTGAAAGAAATGAATTTCTAATGGTGGTAGCTCCAGGGTGCTAAAAGTAAAATTTCAGGGGGAATGAGGGTGCTTCTAGCTGATCCAAAAGGCATTTCTAGCGCTTGCTCTGTCCACGTTTAAGACTGGATTTTTAAAACACAGAAACATCTTCATACAGATTCTGTTCATTCTTTTGCTCTTATAAACTGAACCCAGGTTTTAAGCTACAAAGATGTGTGGTCACAGGCTTAGGTGAGGGTATGGCCAGAGATGGTTATATAATCAATGAACTGTGAAGTGTTTTCATAGACGTTATAATCTGTGTACGTACAGCGTACAAGAAAGATACAAAAAGAGGAGGATAAAACAGAGGATGCATTTCTGAGAAGGAAGGGCGGTGGCGATGGGGGCCAAGTGTGCTGAGACCCAAGGTCATGGGTCATGACCCAAGCCTGTGGTCACGCTGCGTGGCTCTGGCTGAGGCAGGGTTTGTAGGAGAGGGTGGGTGAGGATGGGCCTGTGCTTTACATGTGCTGCTATTGCTCAATCACTGAGTCCTGACTCTGCAACCCCATGGACTGCAGCACGCCAGGCTCCCCTGCCCCCTACCTCCCAGAATTTGCTCATATTCATGTCCACTGAGTTGCTAATGTTATCTAACCAACACATCTCCTTGTGCTTATTTTAAAGATCAGGAAACTTACATGGGTCAGTCGTGGAAGGACACATGGGCCCCGGTGAGCATTGGGAGCTGCAGGCAGAGTGTCTCCAAGAGCCTGGGCCTCAGAGCCCCCAGACCCCTCTGCCGTCACCCTGGGCCACTCCTGACCTCAGCCACCGAGGTGGGCCAGGCTTCTCCCACCACCTGCTCCCGGCTGAGGACGGCGTCCCACCTGCCAGGCAAAAGAAGCAGCCCCTGGGACAGCATCCCGCCGTGGCAGCTGGGGCCCCACATGGGATTCGGACTCGGACAGACAGGATGAAGTGTCTGTTTTGGGGGGACTAGAGCACAGAACTGTGGAGGATGCAGAGAAGAGAGGTGGGGAGAGCTGCAGGCGCCGTGACAAAGTGACAAATGAGACAAGACGTGACACAGTCCACACGTGGGCTCAGCTGTGTTCCTCTCTTCCTCAGGACTCCAACGTGGTCCAAGCCCAGTGCCCGTGTGAGTCCTGGCCCAAGGCAGGGAGACCACGTATCTATCAGGACCCTTGGATGGCTGGTCCATGTGCATTTTTTCATAACATCCAGTAATAATGTCAATCGTTTATTTATATATATCCTGCATCTCAGATTATTTAGATCTTATTTAGCACCTAATTTATCTTATTTAGGTCCTGGATCCAAGGTTGTTTAAGAGGAGAGTTGAGTATCACCCCAAAGCTTCCTGATTGTCGCTGCTCTGCTTGTGTACAGGGACGTCTGGGTGATTCTAAGTTCCTTCTTAGAGGTGGCCTCCACAGGTGCATGGAGGGAGCTCGAGCAGGAGTGGGCTCAGTTGTGAAACTCCTTCATTACCCAAGACATAGCGTTTCTCATTATAAGGTAAGGAAGACTGGGTGACCTGAATTAAAACAAAATAACAGCGAATTAGCTGAGTTCAAAGAGAAAGTGTGGCCTGCTGGGCCGTTTGTTGCAGAGTTGAAATCAGCTGTGTTTCGGGGCATGCTGAACCACCCATGGGTCTGGAGGCCTGGGGCTCTGCAAGCCTCCTCCAGCTAATTCCCAGTAAGGATGGCTCCAGAGCACAGGGTGCTCCTTCTGCTTGTCGTGTGGAGAACATGCCCCTTGGTCCATGATTCCAGTGTTCTGTTACCCAGCTTCTACCCAGTCAGCATTCTGATGCTCTCCAAACAGAGATTTCAAAGGCCGGTGAGGAAGTGGAGGAGAGCAGATAATTTGCAAGTCTCCTCGTCCGTTTTTTATCAGATCAAACCACACTTGCTCAAGTCAGCAAGTGCATGCCTTTTGAAGAAGCAGCATCTTCAACATTTTTGTTTTACTTTTTTTGTAGCCAATTGCTCATGAGAATTTCTTGGTGATGAAACCTGTACCTATTGATTTCCCTGTGGAGGACCTTCTCTGCTACTGTGGATGCATATGTATGTGTGCCCAGGGATGTGTGTGTGTGTTTACACATGTGTGTGCCCAGGGATGTGTGTGTGTGTGCCCAGTGCATGTGTGTGTGTGTGTGTGTGTGTGTGTGTGTGTGCACTCCGTGGGCGGGTCTGTCTCTGTCAAGGCCTGCCCCGCCCCAGCATGGCTGTGGTCCCGGGGGCACAGGGCAGGCCTGCTGTGCCCCATGCTCTTACGGTGGCTGCACCTGTGGCCAACACCCAATCCGCAGAGGCTCTGATTCCATTCGTGACCTGAGGACGTCAGCACCAACTAGGGTATGATCATGAGACTTAGAAAGGCAGGACTTGGCTGATGGTGGTGGAAGGGTATGGACGTCCAGTTATAAGATGGGTCAGTCCTGGGGATGCGGTGTCCGGCGTGGGGACAACGGTAATCCGTGCCCTGCAGCATATTTGAAGTTTGCTGAGAGAGTGGGGACGTCCCTGGTGGTTCGGCAGTACAGAACCTGCCTGTAATACAGGAGAATCGGGTTGGATCCCTGGATCAGGAAGATTCCCTGGAGGAGGGTACAGCTACCCACTCCAGTATTCTAGCATGGAGAATCCCACAGACTGAGGAACCCAGCGGGCTACAGTCCCCGGGGTCACGGAGTCAGACCCAACTGAGAGACTAAACCACCACTGCCGAGAGAATAGATCTTAGGAGTCTTTGTCGCAAGAAACAACAGTTTGTAACAATGTGTGGTGATGGATGTTAACTAAAACATACTGTGGAGATTGTTTCACATCCGATCCTGATGTTCTGCATTTTAAATGTAGTCAGTGTCTCATGGCATTTGTATGTTCAGTGTCACATGGCAGCCATATGCTCAGTGTCACATGGCTTTCATGTGTCTGGTGTCACATGACATTCACATGTCTGGTGTCATATGACATGCATATGTTCAGTGTCACATGGCAGCCACGTGTCTGGTGTCTCATGACATGCATATGCTCAGTGTCACAGGGCAGGCATATCTCAGTAAAGCTGGGAAAAGTTTACAGGACTAAAGGAGGCGGAGGATGGAAACAGCCTGCAGACAGCGCTCAGGAGCCTTGGGCCCCAGTCTCGCCAGGCTGGGGTGGTTTCTACGTGCGGCAGCAGGGTTCACCCTCACACGACACTGTGTCCGTCCCCAGGGGGTGTGCATCTGCCTGGGAAGGGGGGACCAGGCCAGGAGCCGGCTTGGGTTACAGAGGTCTGCCAGCCCCCCAGCTGAGCTCTGCAGGAGCCCCCGTGGAGACCTGGGGCAATCTTGCCCATGAGAAGTCCCAGATCACTGACAGTCCAACGACTTCCCCCAAAGGTCTGTGCATGCCCAATGGAGGCCCAACCACCTCCTAAAGAAAGAAGCTGCGACTCCTTCACCCAGGGCTCAGGCTTCCACTCCCGGCTTTCACCAGCCCCGACTCTCGCCTGGGGGACTCGGCCGGGTGGACCCTGTGCTGGTCACCCTAGACACGTCATCAAGCCCAGCAAGCCTGGTGTCCCCAGACTGTGACCATTGCACTATTATGAGTAGTTGCGAGAGGCAATCTTAGAGCAGAGGGAGTTGGGGGACAGTAGGGAGACCAGAGGCACCCTGTGACTTCATTCTGGAGAAGGGCGTGAAAAGTATTAAGAATAAGGATACAGTTGGTAAAAATAACTGTGGTCCTCGAGGGAAGGCTGGAGGGGCGTGGAGGGGGTGGTCCCTGCCCTGGCTGTGCGAAGGCTTACCCTCCGCATCCTCGTCCTCCCCCCGGGCACCAGGCGTGCATCCAGCCAGCAGCTGACTGTGCTCCTCTCTCCCTAAGATGATGCCAGGGCCCACGTCCAGCCAGGCCAGTGCTCCCATCCACTGGTGGGCTGCCCCCACCATGGGGCTGCGCTGCATGTCTTCCTCACCAACGCTGAGCTCTTTAGTGACGCTGGACCCAGTGAGGCAGAGCCCTGCTGGGGACCCCGCCCACCTTGATTGGAGTCTCATCTGACACAGTCCTCGCCCGTGACACAGGCCGGGACCCGGCACTGCCATGACCCCTCATCTGCACCCTCATGCCCCCTCACCACCCTCTCAAGTCAGGTCCAGATGATCCATGCCAGCTTCATGGGGCACAGCCGGGGCCGTCCAGGGACCTTCGCCACTGCCGCATTTATACCCAACTGACGGCACGTCTCAAGCTGCCTCCTCTGTCAGAACACGTGGTCCTGCCCTCCGTGTGGGCTCAGATGGAGCCTGGAGCCTCAGAGGCTGGAGCATGGAGAATGTGGACAGCCTTTTCACATAAAAACTCGTGCAACTGTACAAGAGAACCCAGTGAACCAACTGGACGAACACTCAGATTACAGGGGAATTGTGTATCCAGCTAAAAGCCATCGTGAGTCATGGTACAGGACATCAACTAAGAACCTTCATTTCCAAGTGGCAATATGGACACAGCGTGAGGCATTGCCCGCCGCTGTCCTCAGAAGCCATCTGTGGTTCTGTAACCTGGGTAAACTTGATGCAAGCCAAGGCCACATCAAGGGTGTCATATTTCTGCTCCTACAGGCAATGCCTTGTGCAGTGTTACACTTAATCTAGGAAACTGAAGATGGCTTTTACACAGTCCTCATTCAGAAGTGAGGTTTGGCAAGCAGATAGGATCGTGGCCTGCTATCACAGGACAAGAAGTGCACTTAGGCCGATCAATAAGGAACATGGAACTTATGATCATCAGAGATTAGGGCCGAGCACACCCCAGAGTCTGGGAGAAGGTGGGCTTTCCCCTCGGTCACGTCGGGCTTTACCCCAGCCTTGCCCGTTTAAGCGTCTTGTGCACTATCCAGCATAAAGGAACGTGCTGGAACCAGGTGTGTAGATGCACGTTTTGGAAGCCTCTGGAGCTGGGGTTTCTTTCACTGAGTCCCTTGCATCTAGACCATCTGTTTCGATTGTCTTGAGATAGTGCAACCTCCAGATGGAAGTGACCGTGTATTCACCATGACCAGCTGACTTTCTGTCCCGATGCAAAGCAGAGAGTTCTTTCTGGCCTCCTACCTACTTACCTCCGTGGACATGAAGCATTGCAGTGTATGTTTCCTCAGCAAATCCTGGTAGTGCCTCAGATGCTCAGATGTATACCACTGATATACACTTAAAACAGAAGTCCGTATGCATTCTATCAATGTTGATCACTTTGTTAACCACGAGTGTAAAAAGAAAGAATAGTAAAAGACAACAAGAGAATGCAGATGATACTTAAAATCTGGTATTAGGTCTACACGTTCTTATTTCCTTCCCAATGTTTTATATTAAAATGTTTATAATATAGTGATTATTCTTTCCAAATATCTGCCTCCATTCTCTAGAGATTGTATTTCCTTTCAATTTTCAATGATCAAATGATTTATTTAGCTTAAACTAACTCTTTAAAGAGCTTCCCCATTGACGCAGCTATAAAGAAACTGCCTGAAATGAAGGAGGCCCTGGTTCGATTCCTGGGTCAGGAAGATCCCCAGAGAAGGGATAGGCTACCCACCCCAGTATTCATGGGCTTCCTTGGTGGCTCAGACCGTAAAGAATCCACCTGCAAAGCGGAGACCTGGGTTCCATTCGTTGGTTGGGAAGCTCCTCTGGAGGAGGAAATGGCAATCCACTCCAGTGTTCTTGCCTGGAGAATCCCATGGACAGAGGAGTCTGACTGGCAAAGTATCTAATCAAATGCAAAAATGATAACCTTGATTTTGTTCCTCGGGGACCAGATGGTGCTGACCAGTGGGGTCCTATGACTCGGGGGCAGGAAGGTGGATCAGCTGCCTTATTTTTCTGAATTTCCTTCTGTTTCCTCATCAGAAAATCTGAACGGGCTCATCAGGATACACATATTCAGGCATCCATTCAGCTGAGTCCTCTGACCCCTCCAAGCCCTCTCTCCCCAAGTCCCAGAAGATGATGCTGATGCTGGTGCCATGGAGACAGATGGCTATCCCCAGCCTTCAGACCAGCTCCAGGGGCCTGACCTGACCCCACCGTTTTGTCCTTCAGGGCACTTAGTGGTATTGTAGGTTGCTGTCCACATGGTACCCTAGTCCCTGGGACTGGAAGTAAGTGTAGGTAAGAGACCAAGAGTTAAAACTCACAAGCCACTTGTCATATGGTACTGGTTATGTTGTTCATTCTTATTTCCACACCCAAATGGGGGCCACTCAGTGCAAGGACCAACTGGGGTGCACAGGACGTCAGGAAACAGTCCACAGATCAGATCAGATCAGATCAGTCGTCAGTCATGTCCGACTCTGCAACCCCATGAATCGCAGCACGCCAGGCCTCCCTGTCCATCACCAACTCCCAGAGTTTGCTCAAACTCATATCCTTTGAGTCAGTGATGCCATGCAACCATCTCACCCTCTGTTTCCCCCTTCTCTAGGTGTGAAATTCTATATATGTCGATTAGAGTGCTTGTGTGTGTGCTTAGTGACTCAGTCATGTCTGACCTTTTGCAACACTACGGACTGTAGCTCACAGGCTTCTCTTCTCAGATATTCTCTAGGTAAGAATACTGGAGTGGGTAGCCATTCCATTCTCCAGGGGATCTTCCCAACCCAGAGATCAAACCCAAGTCTCCTGCATTGGAGGGGGATTCTTTACTGTCTGAGCCACCAGCTAAGCCCATCCATTAGAATAGGATTCCCACTTTTCCTGTACAAATATCCTATAGTCAACATTTTTACAGTTTAATCCATTAGTTTCTGAGACATAAGTTTGAAAATATTCTACCATGATCATAAATCTGTGATTTTTCTTTGTACAGTTTGTGGTATTTTTGGTGTTATATGTCTTGATTCTATGTGTTCAGTTCAGTTCAGTTCAGTTCAGTTGCTCAGTCGTGTCTGACTCCTCATGACCCCATGAATCGCAGCACGCCAGGCCTCCCTGTCCATCACCAACTCCCGGAGTTCACTGAGACTCATGTCCGTCGAGTCAGTGATGCCATCCAGCCATCTCATCCTCTGCCGTCCCCTTCTCCTCCTGCCCAGAATCCCTCCCAGCATCACAGTCTTTTCCAATGAGTTAATTCTTCGCATGACGTGGACAAAGTACTGGAGTTTCAGCTTCAGCATCATTCCTTCCAAAGAAATCCCAGGGCTGATCTCCTTCAGAATGGACTGGTTGGATCGCCTTGCAGTCCAAGGGACTCTCAAGAGTCTTCTCCAACACCACAGTTCAAAAGCATCAATTCTTCAGCGCTCAGCCTTCTTCACAGTCCAACTCTCACATCCATACATGACCACAGGAAAAACCATAGCCTTGACTAGACGAACCTTTGTTGGCAAAGTAATGTCTCTGCTTTTGAATATGCTATCTAGGTTGGTCATAACTTTCCTTCCAAGGAGTAAGCGTCTTTTAATTTCATGGCTGCAGTCACCATCAACAGTGATTTTGGAGCCCGGAAAAATAAAGTCTGACACTGTTTCCACTGTTTCCCCACCTATTTCCCATGAAGTGGTGGGACCGGATGCCATGATCTTCATTTTCTGAATGTTGAGCTTTAAGCCAACTTTTTCACTCTCCTCTTTCACTTTCATCAAGAGGCTTTTTAGTTCCTCTTCACTTTCTGCCATAAGGATGGTGTCATCTGCATATCTGAGGTTATTGATATTTCTCCCGGAAATCTTGATTCCAGCTTGTGTTTCTTCCAATCCAGCGTTTCTCATGATGTACTCTGCATAAACTGAATTCTAAATCCTATGTAAATGACATTTCCAGCTTGCAGCTCAGTGTACTTGTCTTTGGGGTTTCCCAGGTGGCTCAGTGGGTAAAGAATCCGCCTGCAATGCCGGAGACACAGAAGATGCAGGTTTGATTCCTGGGTCAGGAAGATCCCTGGAGGAGGGCATGGCAACCCACTCCAGTATTCTTGCCTGGAGAATCCCATGGACAGGGGAGCCTGGCAGGCTGCAGTCCACGGGGTCACCAAGAGTCAGACACAACTGAAGCGACTGGGCATCTACACACATACTTGTCTTTGTCCTCTAGTCGTCTCTGGTAAAATGCCCAGAAAGCGTGAAAATGTTAGCTGCTCAGTTGTGTCCGACTCTTTGTGACACCATGGGCTATAGCCTGCCAGGCTCCTCTGTCCATGGAACTCTCCAGGCAAAAATACTGGTGTGCCCTAAAGTTAAATTAATAGGGTCTATTTGTTTCTTTTTTGTTTGTTTGTTTTTCATATAAATTTTTTTATTTTTTAATACATTTATTGGAGTATAGCCAATTAACTAACGATGTTGTGGTAGTTTTAGGTGAACAGCAAAGGGACTCAGCCATACATATATTTATTTGTTAATCTGAACAAAAACACACCATTTGCCCTGCATTTCTAGATTCTGGATTCTCTGGCATATTTATCATAACTTTTTCAGATTGATGACCAGACCCCTTACTTTTTTAAGGAACTTAACCTTACAAAGTGTCTGGAAGTTGGATATATTGAACACAATATGTAAAAATATACCTAAACTAGTGTGCAAACTCAAGCTTCTTGTGTGTTTCCCAGTGTTCCCTGTGAGTCCTGACTGCTCCCAGCCTTGCTCCCCTGGTGAAGGGCATTTGTTGTCTCCCTGAGGCCACACCATCTCTTACTTTACACATCTTTGAGAAATACCGTGCGTGGGGGGACATGTTGGATTTAGGGACCTAAGGTGATGGTGTGAACACTAAGACGGGGCTCTTCTCTGGGGTAGGGACTCAGCAGGTTCGCTCTCTCTTCCTCTGAAATGGCCAGAAAACTATTTTCACATTGTAATGAAGAGTTTACTGTAGGTTGTTTTGTGAGGTTGACAGATCCCATTACTCAGCTTTCAACCTCATCTGAACAAGGAGGAATTCCACTAAAGCGAGCCTGATCAAGCTCTTATGCTGTGTTTCTAATTAGAATTTAAGTTGCTTTTAATCTCAGTTCCAAAGAATCCATGGTGGAGAATTAGTTGCTACCTGTAGAAATAGAATGTCAGGGTCTGAACCAGGTAGTCTGAACAAAGAGAGATTTTGCCTTAATTTCCAGGGAATGTTAGCTCCGTGGAAGTTGGGGCCAGAGTGGGTGGAGCTGTAGAAGATCCATGGATGAGGTAGGTGAGCGTCATTGAATAACCTGGTTAAAAATTAAACTAACCAACGTTTCCTATAGAGAAGAATGTGTTTACTTCTTACCCCGATGGCTGCGATTTTGCTGGCCTTATCTGATGTTTTTCTCTTGCTTGCCATCCCCATGCTAATCTGCAAAACTCACATCCTTTTCTCTTTTCTCCCAGTGAAAAATTACTTGCTTAGAAAATAGATGACTTCATTCAGGCTGCTCTGTAGTAGTAGTCTCGGTTAGATATATTTGGGGGGAATATATTAAGTATGAAACATGAGATCTTCTTTCTTCAATGAGCATCACATCACTATGCATCGACATTTTTTCCTGACAAAGGGATCAGTATAAATTGAAATATTTGCCCCCTCCCCAAAAATAGTGGAGGTAAAACTAGGAATTGCCCAAATCCATAGCCTGAAACTTGCTGTCTACAACTTGGTTGATGAGAAGAGCATAAAACTCTGAAATTAGCTTATTAAAATATTAATCTGGAGCATGGGATCATTTGCAGAATTATGCACATGTTGTGTGGTAGATAGTACAGTCAGGCAAAGGTGATGTTAGCTGAAGTAAAGGTTGATTCGTTTTGTAGAATCTCTGTGAAAAGCAGCGGTTACAGTGAGAGAAGCGGAGTTTTAAACACGATACGGGAGAATCCTGGCTCTCTGTCAGTGTCACCTTGGGCAAAGGATCAAGCCTTTCTTAGCTCCAACATGTGCATATCAAACTGGCATTAAAAAGCAGACTTTTGTAAGGATTAGAGATAATTATAGGGCTTGCCTAGCAAAATTTTTGGCAGTCAGTGGTTATTAATAATTATTTTGTAAGCAGTGTATTAACATACACTGAAGTCCTGGCATTTTCCACTATAGTTGTAATTTAAAAAAAAGTCATAGCACTAAAGTATGAAAATTAAAATATGTTTTACAAATGCATTGACTTGTTAGCTGTTACAAAAGTTTAGCTGCAAATAACCCAAATTAAAATCTGCCCCCTCAACAAAACAATGCAGTAAGCAGAGAAAACATGAGGAATGCTAGCTGGGCTCTGAGGAAGCTGACATCAAAGACCTGGTTTACTGGGGCAAGTTCTCAGCTGAGAGTCCAGTCGGTCATTTGTGAGAGGTCCAGGGTCCACCGAACCGTGGTTTTGTTAACGCAGAACCTGTGCAGGGGCAGCATTCTCTCGTGAGCATCAGGGGAGGCGACTGGACCATTGGGAAGCCAGGGGTGAAGGACTCAGAGGAGAGGGGCAGCAGGACAGAGCAGGTGGTGGCAGAGACACGTGGAGGGGAAGGCAGGTGTGAGAGGTCAGCAGGCCGTTGCCTCCGGAGGGACTCAGCTGGATAAAAGGTGTGTGAGGGCCACTAGTCATTCACAGCAAGAAGGCCCAGAGAGAGTGGAGAATGAGGGGAAGAGACACAGGCCAGAAGGGCCGCCCCAGGAGCATGATGTGAGGCCAGGATGGCCCAGGGAGGAGCCGCAGGATGGGAAAGGCGGCTGCAAGGAAGGGCGGCTCCCGGGATGGGGTGCAGAGTGAAAGCAAGGACCTGATTCTCAGCACTCTGTAATCACCGATGTGGGAAAAGCACTCGAGAAAGAACAGATATAGGTATACGCATAACTGAATTCCTTTGCTGTACACCTGAAGCTAACACAAGATTATTAATCAATTATATGCCAATATAAAATAAAAACTTTCAATATTAATAAAACCACTGTACACATCAACATAATAACAGAGCAAAGACAGCATCTCGTTTTGGCCCCTAGGGAGCCTTTGTTGACCTAGGGAACGTGTTCCCAAGGGTGTCCTGCCGTGGGCACTGCAGAGGGTGAGGGCACAGGAGGGTGACAGACGCCTCGGAGACGGGGCAGGTGTCCCAGGATGTGGTGACGATGCGTCTGCTCGTTCTCCTTGTTCTGGTCTCCAGCCCAACGCTATTTCTAATTTACCAATATTCTCATTTTCAGTTTGGGAGATGCAGAAAAGAGTACCTTTGGAGAAGGTGCCCTTGCATGCTTTTGTGTTAAGCAGAGTCCTAAGACCTCCATGGGTTAAATTTAAACGATACTTTAAAATATAACCAGGAGCTCCCCTGGTGGTCCTGTGGTTAAGACGCCTTGCTCCCAAAGCAGGGGCACCGGTTCAATCCTGATCAGGGAACTAGGTGCCGCATGCTTCACAGTGCAGCCAAATAAATAAAGAGATGTCATCTTGCTAAAAGGAAAAAAATATGATGCAAAAAAATGAAAAAACATATAACTAGACCATAATCTCACTAACTCAAATTGAAATAAAGCCCTGCCATTTTGCAAAACATCACCTCATTTCATTGTGAATTAATTTTCTTAAAGATGTCAAGTTAATTGAATGAGAGAAATGTCACCCAAAAGAGGGAGGCCTTCCTCACATTTGGACCTTTATTTTCTAAATATAAAATTCATATATTTTCCTCAACAATTCATTAGCTGGGGACCCCCTCCAGGGATGGGAAGTCTAGCAAGGAAATTAAATCCTAAATGAGAAGTTGCTGCTGGAATCGCTCCCGCATGACACACAGAGTCAGTATAGACAGACTCCCTCAAGTACACCAGACAACTCAAGAAATTCACCAAAAGTGTGAATATTCATAAGACAACTCTCGAGAAAAGCAACCAATCATCATTAGATCCTTTCATGTTCATTATAATAAAATTAATCTTGATTAATTCATTCATTATTAATCTTGCATTCAAATGCAATTCCATAGAAATTGCATTGTGATTTAGCAATTAATTTACATGCCAAGATTGAGCCGTGTTTCCTTGGGCCTGCAAGGCACAGCTCTCCATTGTGTCAGAGGCAATGGCAAGCCCAGAAGATCTGTTTGTCTAAACATATTCAAAGGAATATCCAAGAAGTTATAAATGCTAAAGCAGGAGAGATTTCCTGCCTTCCATTCTATACTCTTAAAAAAAAAAAAAACAGCAACAGAAATTGTGCAACCTCTTGAGGGGAGAAAAAGCAGGCACATATTTTAAATGTTCAAATGAAGTTTAGGACTTGAAAGTGGCTTCCTTGAATTTTGAAAGTCACTCAGATCTATTCATCATTTACATGAGCTTTTAAAGAAATGTGGATTAACTGAGTGGTAGACCCACTGCATCAAGGAGGAAACTGTCAAATGTGTAATGTGTTTGGTGAGGACACAGGTGGGAAGCCGAGGGCTGACCTCAGAAGTGGAGTTTTATCATCAGATGAGGTTACATAAAACCCTCTTAGTGCTGTGTTAGTCGCTCAGTTGTATGGAACTCTTTGCAATTCCATAGACTATAGTCCGCCAGGCTCCTCTGTCCACGGAATCCTCCAGGCAAGAATACTGGAGTGGATTGCCACTCCCTTCTTCAGGGTGTCTTCCCGACCCAGGGTTTGAACCCACATCTCCCAGGTCTCCTGCATCACAGGCGTATTCTTTACCCCTGAGCCATCCCTCTTAATCTTTATTCAGAGAAGCTTTCAGCGTTCAGTGTCCCCAGGCCCTCCATTTGTGTATCTTGTGGAATTCAGAATTAACGTGATGTTGAAGACAGTTTGCTGAGCAGACTGACCTTTGGTCTGCAGCCTGTCTGTACGTCCTCAGAAACCCTGAGGCTTGTAGTCCTCAGCGCCCCACCCCTAGGAACCAGACAATCATCGGAACTCAGCGGCTCTTTCTTCATTCTGTCCGAGACCTGCTTTTTAGGCCCAGAAAGATGCTGGCATCCACACTGGGCTCATTCTGCCCAAAAGAAGGAAAAAATTCAAACTGAGTTCTCAAGCAAGACTTGGAGGCATTCCACACTGAGGATGTTTACACAGGCTTCTTGATTGCATAGGAAACAAATGTTCTCATTTGATCTGATCAGCTCAGCCCCATGTATCTGAGGCCGCGTGAAAGAAATGAGAACTTTCACCGACCCATGAAAGGCATAAACTAGAATTTCTAACTCAGATGGAAAACCAGCTAAAGTTTCAGTCCCCAGGTTGAGGTATCTGCTAAGGCGCTGCATCAGGTATGTGGACTGGATCCCGGGGGAGGGTCAGTCCACCGAGACAGCCGTGTGGGTCAGATGGTGCCACCCAGAAAGAAAACAGCTTCCAATCAGCCCTCTTGCAGGTGGCTGGAAGGGTAAAGACCCGTGGGAGCTACTGCTCCTAGTCTCTGCGGGACAGGCAGGGAGGGCGCGTCTCTGCAAAGAGAGGTCGGAGGGCACACGTTGTCCTGGCAGTTCCAGGACACACCCAGCATCCCTGGAAGGGGCAGAGACCACCAGCCTGGGGCCTCCCCGTGGACTCTTTCTGCTGAAGGGCCGTGAGAAGGCATGCTCTGTAAAGAGCACAGGACCTCTAATCGCAACAGTGTGTGTGTGTGTGTGTGTGTGTGTGTGTTAGTCACTCAGTGGTGTCCGACTCTGCGACCCTATGGACTGTGGCCTGCCGGGCTCCTCTGTCCACGGGATTCTCCAGGCAAGAATACTGGATTGGGTTGCCTTTTCTTTCTAAAGGGGATCTTCCTGATCTGGGGGTCGAAGTTCTCCTCTCCTGCGTTGGCACGGATTCTTCACCGCTGAACCCCACAGGAACTCCATCATCGCTGCGGCGTCTCTCCTCAAACTGCACTTACTGTCCTCAAGGCCGGAGGGACATCCTGCCCTGTTACCAATGATTCTGTGTTTACAAAACATGGTACATGGTTTGCCTGCGTTTTCCTCTTTTCCTATAAATGCTTTCTAGATCTTCTCTTTTCAAATGTCCTTGGAACCAAGCTTGACCCTTTGCTGTGATCCTTTACAGTGGGACATCCATCAATCTGCCACAATGAAGCATGAAGAAAGCTATTAACTCAGATGTGTAGCACCTACACACACATGCCTGTATAAACACGTATACATGAGGGATAAATACAAAGGATGTGTGCCTGTCATGTTACTGCCTTTATTTGTCAAGTACAACCTTGTAAACCAATTGTTTCAGTTCAGTCACTCAGTCATGTCCAACTCTTTGCGACCCCATGAATCGCAGCACACCAGGCCTCCCTGTCCATCACCAATTACCAAAGTCCACCCAAACCCATGTCCACTGAGTCAGTGATGCCATCCAGCCATCTCATCCTCTGTCATCCCCTTCTCCTCCTGCCCTCAATCTTTCCCAGCATCAGGGTCTTTTCTAATGAGTCAGCTCTTCGCATCAGGTAGCCAAAGGATTGGAATTTCAGCTTCAACATCAGTCCTTCCAATGAACACCCAGGACTGATCTCCTTTAGGATGGACTGGTTGGATCTCCTTGCAGTCCAAGGGACTCTCAGGAGTCTTCTCCAACACCACAGTTCAAAAGCATCAATTCTTCAGTGCTCAGCTTTCTTCACAGTCCAACTCTCACATCCATACATGACCACTGGAAAAACCATAGCCTTGACTAGATGGACCTTTGTTGGCAAAGTAATGTCTCTATTTTTTAATATGCTGTCTAGGTTGGTCATAACTTTCCTTCCAAGGAGTAAGCATCTTTTAATTTCATGGCTGCAGTCACCATCAACAGTGATTCTGGAGCCCAGAAAAATAAAGTCAGCATTGTTTCCACTCTTTCCCCATCTATTTCCCATGAAGTGATGGGACCAGATGCCATGATCTTAGTTTTATGAATATTGAACTTTAAGCCAACTTTTTCACTCTCCTCTTTCACTTTCATCAAGAGGCTTTTTAGTTCCTCTTCACTTCTGCCATAAGGGTGGTGTCATCTTCTTATCTGAGGTTATTGCTATTTCTCATGGCAATCTTGATTACAGCTTGTGCTTCCTCCAGCCCAGCGTTTCTCATGATGTACTCTGCGTATAAGTTAAATAAGCAGGGTGACAATATACAGCTTTGATGTACTCCTTTTCCTATTTGGAACTAGTCTGTAGTTCCATGTCCAGTTCTAACTGTTGCTTCCTGACATGCATATAGGTTTCTCAAGAGGCAGGTCAGGTGGTCTGGTATTTCCATCTCTTTCAGAATTTTCCACAGTTTATTGTGATCCACACAGTCAATAGTTGTGAAAAGAAGAGAAGTGAAAAGCAAGGAGCAAAGGAAAGATATAAACATCTGAATGCAGAGTTCCAAAGAATAGCAAGAAGAGATAAGAAAGCCTTCCTCGGTGATCAATGAAAAGAAATAGAGGAAAACAATAGAATGGGAAAGACTAGAGATCTCTTCAAGAAAATTAGAGATACCAAGGGAACATTTCATACAAAGATGGGCTCGATAAAGGACAGAAATGGTATGGACTTAACAGAAGCAGAAGATACTAAGAAGAGGTGGCAAGAATACACAGAAGAACTGTACAAAAAAGATCTTCACAACCAATATAATCACCATGGTGTGATAACTGACCTAGAGCCAGACATCCTGGAAGGTGAAGTCAAGTGAGCCTTAGAAAGCATCACTACAAACAAAGCTAGTGGAGGTGATGGCATTCCAGTTGAGCTATTTCAAATCCTGAAAGATGATGCTGTGAAAGTGCTGTGCTCAATATGCCAGCAAATTTGGAAAACTCAGCAGTGGACACAGGACTGGAAAAGGTCAGTTTTTATTCAAATCCCAAAGAAAGGCAATGCCAAAGAATGCTCAAACTACCATACAATTGCACTCATCTCACATGCTAGTAAAATAATGCTCAAAATTCTCCAAGCCAAGCTTCAGCAATATGTGAACCATGAACTTCCAGATGTTCAAGCTGGTTTTAGAAAAGGCAGAGGAACCAGAGATCAAATTGCCAACATCCGCTGGATCATCAAAAAAGCAAGAGAGTTCCAGAAAAACATCTATTTCTGCTTATTGACTATGCCAAAGCCTTTGACTGTGTGGATCACAATAAATTGTGGAAAATTCTTCAAGAGATGGGCATACCAGACCACCTGACCTGCCTCTTGAGAAACCCATATGCAGGTCAGGAAGCAACAGGTAGAACTGGACATGGAACAACAGACTGGTTCCAAATAGCAAAAGGAGTACGTCAAGGCTGTATATTGTCACCCTGCTTATTTAACTTCTATGCAGTGTACATCATGAGAAACATTGGGGTGGAAGAAGCACAAGCTGGAATCAAGATTGCCGGGAGAAATATCAATAACCTCAGATATGCAGATGACACCACCCTTATGGCGGAAAGTGAAGAGGAACTCAAAAGCCTCTTGATGAAAGTGAAAGTGGAGAGTGAAAAAGTTGGCTTAAAGCTCAACATTCAGAAAATTAAGATCATAGCATCTGGTCCCATCACTTCATGGGAAATAGATGGGGAAACAGTGGAAACAGTGTCAGGCTTTATTTTTTGGGGCTCCAAAATCATTGCAGATGGTGACTGCAGCCATGAAATTAAAAGACGCTTACTCCTTAGAAGGAAAGTTATGACCAACCTAGATAGTATATTCAAAAGCAGAGATATTACTTTGCCAACAAAGGTCTGTCTAGTCAGGGCTATGGTTTTTCCAGTAGTCATGTATGGATGTGAGAGTTGGACTGTGAAGAAAGCTGAACACCGAAGAATTGACGCTTTTGAACTGTGGTGTTGGAAAAGACTCTTGAGAGTCCCTTGGACTGCAAGGAGATCCAACCAGTCCATTCTGAAGGAGATCAGCCCTGGGCTTTCTTTGGAAGGACTGATGCTAAAGCTGAAACTCCAATACTTTGTCCACCTCATGCGAAGAGTTGACTCATTGGAAAAGACTGATGCTGGGAGGGATTGCCGGCAGGAGGAGAAGGGGACAACAGAGGTTGAGATGGCTGGATGGCATCACTGACTCGATGGACGTGAGTCTGAGTGAACTCTGGGAGTTGGTGATGGACAGGGAGGCCTGGCATGCTGTGATTCATGGAGTCGCAAAGAGTTGGACACGACTGAGCTACTGGACTGAACACAGTCAAAGGCTTTGGCATAGTCAATAAAGAAGAAATAGATGTTTTTCTGGAACTCTCTTGCTTTTTCCATGATCCAGCAGATGTTGGCTATTTGATCTCTGGTTCCTCTGCCTTTTCTAAAACCACCTTGAACATCTAGAAGTTCACGGTTCACATATTGCTGAAGCCTGGCTTCTCTTGTGGCTCAGCTGGTAAAGAATCCGCCTGCAATGCAGGAGACCTGGGTTCAATCCCTGGGTTGGGAAAATCCCCTGGAGAAGGTAAAGAAAGGCTACCCACTCCAGCATTCTTGCCTGGAGAATTCCATGGACTGTAAAGTCCATGGGGTTGCAAAGCCACAACTGAGTACTACTTCCCTGGTGGCTCAGATGGTAAGCGTCTCTCTACAATGTGGGAGACCTAGGTTCAATCCCTTGGGTCGGGGAGATTCCCTGGAGAAGGAAATGGCAAACCACTCCAGTACTCTTGCCTAGAAAATCCCATGGATGGAGGAATCTGATGGAGGTTACTGTCCATGGGGTCACAAAGAGTCAGACACAACTAAGCGACTTCACTTTCACTTTGAACATTCTTGGCATTGCCTTTCTTTGGAGCTTGGAATCAACTGTACTCCCATATAAAATAAAATTAAGAAAAGGACTACGCATCTGATGGTCCTGTCCCCTCACTCTCAGGAGCACACGGGGCATGTGCAGGATGCTGGAGGTGAGCACCCTACGAGTGGGCCAGGACTTCCTCTGGAGCACGTGGATGGTCTCTGCTCCTGGGGCCGACATCAGCCTTCTCCTCTGGTTGAAGGGCAGCCGGCTGGTGGGTAGGGCACAGTTTTGATGCTGACATTTGATTGAAGAGAAATGGAAAACCAAAGTCCCTACAGACCAGTGACCACATGAGAAGTGCAGGCTGGACACACTGACATGTCCTGACACCCGGGACAGTGTCCAGACCCTGCGGACGCATGGAGTGCGCTTGAGCCCTGGGCCCATCCAGGGAGTGCCTGCCGTTTAGGGGAAGTTGACCCCTGGCCCAGTGCACCGGGTTCAGACACGACCCCCCGAGCACGGGGCCACTCAGGTGTACATCCGTCAACCCCACAGGCCCATGGGAGACAGCAGTAACCCATGTGCAGACGGACTGCAGGAGGACACAGTGTCTTGTCGGGGACGTGGCGCTGGCCTGGGCTCCAATCTTGCCTTGAGCAGCTCAGCCTCACCCGGGGCTCAGCAACCTTCCCTGGAGATGCCTGGCCGAGGGGGCCCCCTAGCCCCTGGGAGGAGGGCAGAGCCCCAAGGGGGGCTGTCCAGCCGGAGTGGAGACCAGGGAGCTGTGAGGTCTGCAGGGGACAGTGACTCTGGTGGCCTGACCACTGCCCCCCAGAGGGGACGTGGTGTCCCAGGGGACATTGACTCGGGCACCTGACTCCTCCACCCCCGAGGAGACGTGGTGTCCCATGAAGCAGCGGGTGGCACCTGCTCATCCAGTCTGCATCCCCCGGCCCCAGCAGTGTGGAAGCAAACCCGAACTGAAGTCTGGTCCCGCCTTCTTCTGGGCAGGGGAGGCTCTGGGGTGTAGTCTGAAGGAGGCCAGTCTGCGGCCGTGGGCACGGGTGACCGAGTGGATGGACGGGGAGCCCAGCCTGGCAGCGTTAGCCTTGGCCACGCTCTGTCTGAAGTGATCATGGCCTCCAGATCCAAGTAGAAAGACCAGGACTTCTTGGCTGTGAGGGGAGTGGACGCCAGGGCGGGGGGGCCGGCTGCTGCCTGCTGCCCATGGCTGACTGCTCTGTGGTCGGAGCTCCTGCAGGGCCTCAGGTCTCATCCTGAAGGGTCAGCATGCAGCTCTGTCCAGGCAATCAGCCGAGACTGTGCGATAGACCGCATGTCAACTGGTACTAGCCGCCTGGAGTCTCTCCACCTAGCGCGTCAAACAGAAAACAGGCTTATTTGAGGGAAGAATCGTGTATTCATTACCGAACACAGGTAACAGCAGCTTAGAATTCCTTCTCTTATTGTTCCAAAAAAGTCAGATAAAAAGACATAATGGGTTAGATATTACATAAAGCTTTTTGTTTTTCTGGTGTAACAACAAACTAACTTTGCTTAAATTAAAAAAAAAAAGAAAGAAAACCTGTTACTGCAAGCACAGAGACCAATTTCAATGACATACACAGAAGAAGAGGAACTGAAATAGTTTTAAGAGGGATATTTTCAACTCCAAGAGGATAAGTTCAGTGTCTAGTGAGGCAAGACGGTTAACTGCTACCACGTGACCCTTTTAAGGGCTTCCCCGGTGGCTCAGTAGATAAACAATCTGTCTGCAGTCAGGAGACATAGGAGATGTGGGTTCCATCCCTGGGTTGGGAAGATCTCCTGGAGGAGGGCATGGCAACTCACTCCAGTATTCTTGCCTAGAGAATCCCATGGATGGAGCAGTCTGGTGGTCTACAGTCCATGGGGTTGCAACGAGTACGACAAGACGGAGCATGCACGGACAGAAGCCGCCACAGGGGGAGTTCTCTTTGGATTTTGAAAACAATAGAACACAAGTGATCCAGTATTTAAACAGGAAAGTCTATTCTTTAATTCATATTTTTCTTCTCAAAATAACCACTTTCCCCAAAAGAAACAGACACTCCTGTTGAGGGTGGAGGGAAGCAAACACAAGGAATAAAGCAGAGAGTGAGGAAGCTCTATTGACTTTAAATAACAGCAAAATCTTTCTCAAGGGCACCTGCCGTCGCACGTCCAGGCTCTGGGGAAGCCAGGCTATTGACACGCCAGACGACAGAGGATCCATAGGAAAAAACTACTCCAATTATTGGCTGCTTTTGTAATTAGAAGCAGAAAGTATCCAGCCATTTGCTCCAATTGACAGATAGGGAATGTGTAATGCAAAGAGATATACAGTTTCTGTCATATCCTCAGAGCTAAATAAAACAGACCCGCCTTCCAGGAGGAATTGGGTTTCAGGCCCACAATGGCGCAGTGTGTCAGAACCTCGGTTTTCCTTTTTTATTATGAGAATCAATAGACTCACTCCCAGACTGTTGCCTCATGATATTGGATCTATTTAATTGATGGGCACCTATAATGTAAGGAGACTGTGCCGGGTAATTATACAGACGTACTCAGTGAAGTCGTTTAAATGACAATTTTTATTTTTATATTGTTTACAGGGACTGCCATAAGAGAGACACTGTCATTTTCTATCATAAGAGATTCGATAAAGGCAGATACAAAGCATGATGCATTTAAGCTGTGTCAGATGTAATCTGATTTATGTAACATTATACCTTTCACCAAGTCCCCTTGCCGAAGGAAAGGATACTTTTTCCTGAAAGACAATCATTTAGATCTTGGATTATTCCTAAGCTTTCTAAATCAAGGGTGCCATGAGAGGAAACAGGGAGCTCTGTGTATTTATAGCTTTGAAAAAAATGAAACAAAGCTTCTCTGATGTTTTGGTTGGGCAAAGAACCCACCAATTTGGATACGATACGGAGAAATACGTATTTAGTTGAGCAACATTTTTTCAGCAGTTTGTTTCCAAATAGGAAACCTGGAAGGTGGGGTGTGACAGGTGGTGAGAGGAGCTGACCACGTGGGTGCCAGCCCAGCAGGTACAAGGGTGAGGCTGCCAGGTGTCACGGCGAGGGGCTGAGACTCTGGTGCCACGGGGTCGGGAGGAAGGTACTGGGCCTCAGGGCAGGCACACCTGGGCTACCTTTTCATGAAACGAATAGAAGCGTAAGGAGCTCAATCACCAGGAGTCACCAAGGGCAGACGCGGCCTTATGCATTGTCAGGGGCAGTCAGGTCCGTTGGTCTAATGTCTGAGTCTCACACTTTCAGACTCTGCAGCTGAAGGCAGGGGACCCAGGCAGCCTCAGGGGCGCTAATCCTTCCATCTGTTGACCCAAGAGCATCACCTGGGGGATCCACACTGGAGCTCTTCCTCCTTACGACAGTGCCCAGAGCTGTCTACAATCCCGTGCCTACACCCATTCTGCCCTCTGAGATTGAGCTCTGTCCTTTATGCTGTGAGCAGTCCTGGTCTCTGAACATTCGCTGTCTGTGCCCTTGGCCCCAGAGGCCCACACCCGGCCCCTCCCAGAGGTCTTATGGAGATGGAGCAGAGAAGGCTCTGTGGACTGTCACGTGGCTGCGAGCTCCATGGGCAGGAACGTTTGCCCTGGTCTCCAGCACAGACCCAGGGCCTTGAAGAGAAGGCAGAGCAAGCAGTGAATATATCCGGGCGACAAGGTCAGTTTCTTGGACCCAGGGGATGGGCCCCCAAGAAGAAGAGGCATCCTGGGCCCCGGTGCTGTCTCCTGACCTCCTCATCCTTCGAGCAGATTCCGCACTCTCACCCACCACGCCAGCCATCTCTGCCCTTGGGTCTCCACCACATGTTAGGACCAGGGTCTGCTCCCCCTGCAGCTGGGTGGGGCCGCGAGGCAATACAGGCCAGAGTCTGGAGACACGGGGGGCAGGTTTCCAGGGGGCTGTCACCTGGCTGCGCTGGCTCCTCCCGGCTCCTCGCCACCTGCCTTCCTGCGCCATCTACACTCCAAGCAGAGCAGAAGGAGGTTCTTCCTCAAGGAGACAGGCCAGGACACACAGGAACTGGAGCGGCCCACGGGTGCTCCCATCTGACACCCCCTCACGAGAACCCCTGCCTCCTTCCCCAACTCCGCCTGCCCTAACTGTACCTTCTCCTACCTGCACGCTTCTGGCGCTGCACCTGGAAGACTTACAACGCTGGGCACGCCATCCCTGCTGGGAGTGGTCCTCAGGAACAGGAGGAGAACTTGGAAGTAGCCTGCAGACTGTGATGCAAAGTGAGACGCCAGGAAAGAGACAGATGTGCTCACACAACTGCAAGACTCTGCTTCCTGGCCCTTGACGTCACCACCCGTTCTGAGTGCATAAGTCAGGTTTCTAACAAAGCTTGGGAGGGAGGATTTGGTGAGGGGGCTTTTGGGGGAATGAGTGTGTTTAGGGGAAAGCATAATTTCACCTGGGAAATAGGCTCCCACCCCCAGAGAGTGGGGACCTCACAGGGTACCCTACCAGCAGCAGCAATCTTCTGACCACCCGGACTCTTCCTCCCACAGCCCAGGGGTCAGAAATGGACACTGCACGTGGACCTTGACATGAGCAAGACCAGCCCCATCCCCAGCCTGAGGACAGGTGCGTGCTTGCAGCCAGCGTGCCCTGGACAGGGAGAGATTGACTAATATCGGGGACAGTTTGAACTCTTTGGTTGGGAAGATGCTTGCGTGTATATATACTGCAGAAGAGTGTGTGTGCATGTGCCTGTGAGCTAAGTTGCTTCAGTCGTGTCCGATTCTTTGTGACTGTATGGGCCATAGCCCGCCAGGCTCCTCTGTCCACGGGATTCTCCAGGCAAGAATCCTGGAGTGGAGTGCCATGCCCTCCTCCAGGGGGATCTTCCAAACAGAGATCGAACGTGTTTCTTAAGTCTCCCGAATTGGCAGGCGGGATCTTTTCCACTAGTGTCACCTGGAAAGCCCACAGAACAGTGTGTTATCCCCTAAATTAACCAAGAATCTATGGGATTTTTTTTCTCCTAGCATCAGGGAGAAATGTCCCCACTCTGCACAGCTGAAAGCACAGTGTGGGGCTAAACTGAACTGAGTTCCGGTGCTGGGGTCCCGGTCATCTTACTCAACAGGCAGGTTCTACGAGTGCTCCGCGCGGACTGAACCGAAAGGAATCTGTGTCCCCTCTGTCAGCACCTAGAATGTTCTAAGTCCTCAACAAAGGCCTGCTGATTTCACATTTTCAGATGAACGCTATTCCCACTACTCCCCTAGGCAGTATTTGCAGACCTGGGCATTTTTTAAGTGAGTGGCAGAGTTATGGAATGTAACTCAGTATTATTCTTTGAAGTGTCTGAATTCATAGCTCAGTGTAGAGAAAGAGTAAGAAGCTGCTATCCTGTCATAAAACGGCTGCATGGAATCATAAACCAGTTCTGACAGCAGCAGCGCGTGTGACATGCGGTCAAGGAGAGGGGGCAGCCCTGAAATGCTCCGTGAGAATCGTTCCTTATTTTTCCACAGAGAGAGGTGAACCTCCAGGTTTCCCACAGAGGACCTCGAACCCAGGGTGCCCGTCAGCCCTGTGGGAGGGCCACAGATGGGTCAAAGATTTACATATATGTACAAGCACACACACAGAGTACACATATACAGATATGTACACACATACAGATATACATGCATGCATTATGTGTGTACATGTGTGTCCATGTGTGTCCATGAATAGCATATCTATGAAAAAGTGAAAGTGTTAGTCACTCCGTCGTGTCCAATTCTTTGCGACCCCATGAATGGTAGCCTGCCAGGCTCCTCTGTCTATGGAATTTTCCAGCCAAGAATATGGGAGGGCGTTGCCATTCCTTCATCCATGGGATCTTCCCGACTCATTGAACCTGGGTCTCCCACATTGCAGATTCTTTGCCATCTGTGCCACCAGCAAATTATATTTATGCACAAATACATAGAATATGTGTGCACATATATGTGTCTACACACCCAGATTACAAACATGTATGCACATAGAGTGTATGTAATGTATACACACCTAGTGTATATATATGTGTGTGCACACAAATACAAGCATACACATGTATACACATACATACACATAATATATGTATATACACATGAATAGTGTATATAGTAAGTGTGTGTATACACACACACACACACACACACCATAGTATCCCTGGAAGACAAAGTTCTCCAGTGGGAACCTGAATCCTGCAAAATCACTATCAGTTACATTTCTGTCTCCAGAAGCCAAGCCCTACATTGCGTTTTTTCTCCGTTCGTTCAGGAACCCGGAGCAGGAACACAGATTAAATTGCTGCTTTGAGACGACAGTGTTGTCTGGTAAGCAGTGTGCTCAAGAACGTAGGAAGCAGCAGTGCAAACTGCCCCAGGCCCCGCCACCCGCATGGAAGCCTTGAGGCACCAGTGTACGCCAGGCGGCGTGACAGAAGTACACTGCCACTCGAGTTAATGGATTTATCAAATACCTTATTTCATGCTTTCTGCTTTTGATTTATGAATTTTGATCCTGGAGACAAGGGCCCTGTGAGTATTGATTGTGGGAAATGTCAGACTAACAGAAGTTAATTTCACTTGTGCATGTGAAGGGCTCCGGTCCTCTGACAGCCCTGTCTGCGGAGGATCAGTTGTCAGGCGCCCAGTGACACAGCGCTGTCACCTCCTGCTGTCACCAGGGCCACCATCCCACACAGCAGACCTGGGCGGCCCCGCCCTATGGGCTAAAGCGGCGCTTGAATATGGATCTGAGAGCGGGGCGTGCACGCGGGGAACCTCGGATTGTGGGCGAAGACGAAACTCGAGGCCGTGGCTCGCCAGGAGGGGGAGGGACCCGAGCCGCCGGTGGGCAGGGTGCCCTGCCCTTTGGGGCGTCACACTTTTGATTGCAATATGCCTGACAGGATAATGGAATGTCATTCTGCCAACTCCCAAGCTGGTTAGGGACAGTTTATTTATTGATTGACTTTCTCTGTAAATTATCAATCTTTTTTATACTCCAGTCAACAAGGCATTCGTTATGCAGTAATATCCTAATGTGCAGCCATGTGGCAGGCGTGTCTTCAATCCAGGGCTCACATCCCGAAGGTTTGCAGAGCTGGAAATGAAACCGTTCTTTAAGCCATAGACTTACGCCCCTTCCACAGGTTAAGTTACAAGGGACATCTTGGGACACGTTGAAGTACATTGTATGGTTAAATTAGCACATACACATTGGTGCAAAAGACTCTGTGTAGCAGAAGGAACAGAGACATCTTTTGTAAAAATTTTATTGAAATGTGGTCGATTTATACTGTTACGTTAACTTCTGCAATACAGCAAAGTGACTCAGTTTTACATACGTCTATTTGTTTTCATATTGCTTTCCATTACAGTTTATCACAGGATATTGGATATAGCTCCCTGTTTATCCATCCTATATATAATAGTTTGCACCTGCTAATCCCAAACTCCCAATCCTGTCCTCCCCCACCCCTTCCCCCTTGGCAACCTCAAGTCTGTTCTCTACTCACAGACACAATTTTAAAAGAAACACCCCGCCCCCCCCCCCCAACACACACACAAGGAAATCAAGGTAAAAGGATGTGTAACAAACCTGGAGGATTGTTTCCTATTGCAGCGATAGTGAAGGTAATGAAACCTTAATTGCACCCTAACCTTTTAGTCAATAGCTTTTTATTCTTGGGGAAAAGTATCTAAATTGAAGGATAAATATTAGAGAGTTTGGTTGAAATATTCAAAGATACCAGCTCACTATTTATGAAGTTTTCTGAAGATATTGACTTTTAAAAATACAATGTGTATTTTAGAGCAGTTTTAGCTTCACAGAAAAACTAAGAGGAAAGTACAGAAACTTCCCATATATATTCCCCAGGCCCTACATGTATGAAGACCCCACTCTCAACAACCCCACCAGATTTGCTATAATCCATGAACCTACACGGCCCTTCAATGTCACCCAAATCTGCAGTTTACTTTAGGCTTCCCTTGGTATTGTACAGTTTATGGGCTTTGCTGCTGCTGCTGCTAAGTCGCTTCAGTCATGTCCGACTCTGTGCGACCCCATAGACAGTAGCCCACCAAGCTCCGCTGTCCCTGGGATTCTCCAGGCAAGAACGCTGGAGTGGGCTGCCATTTCCTTCTCCAATGCATGAAAGTGAAAAGTGAAAGTGAAGTCGTTCAGTCGTGTCAGACTCTTAGCGACCCCATGGACTGCAGCCTACCAGGCTCCTCCATCCATGGGATTTTCCAGGCAAGAGTACTGGAGTGGGGTGCCATTGCCTTCTCTTATGGGGTTTAGACAGATATTAATATAATTATAATTATATAGTTGTAGTATAGTAGCATACAAAATAGCCTATTCACCACTCCCCTCCTCTAAACTCTGGAAACTAACGATCATTTTACTGGTTCCATGATGTTGCCTTTTCCAGAGTGCCCTGTAGTGGGAATCATACACGATGCAGCCTTTTCAGATTGGCTTTTTTCATACAGTAATACACTTCGGAGTTTCCTCCACATGTTTTCATGGCTTGATGGCTCATTTCTTGTTATTCCACTGTCTGGATGCATCACAGATTGTTTCTCTGTTAACCTTCTCAGGGTCATCTTGGTTCCTCCATAGTGCTGGCGATTATGAATGAAGCTTCTGTAAACATCCACTTATGAGTTTTTGCATGGGCATAAAATTTCAGGTCGCTTAGATAGATATCAAATCTAGTATCATGGGGTGAGAAAATGTCTAATTTTATAAGAAACCACCGAACTGTCTTCCAAAGTGGCGGCAGCATTTTGCACCCCCACCAGCTGTGATGAGGGTTCCTGTTGCTCCACACCCTGCCCAGCACCTGCCTCTGTCTCAGGATTTTGCACACAGAAGCTTCTGTAGATTCAAACACAGAAGCTTGTGCTTCCTCTTTTCCAATCTGGATACCTATCGTTTCTTTTCCTTGGATTAGCACACTGCCTAGAATCCCCCATACAAAGTTGAACATGAATTCTGGGAGAGAACATTCTTGTTTTATTCCTGATCTTAATGGAACAGCATCATCTCTCACTATTAGGTGTGATGTTAGCTGAAATTATTTGATTAATGTCCTTTATCAAGTTCTCACTGGTGAAGTCCTCCTCTACTTCCGTAATGTGGAAGCTAAGGCCACTGAGTTGAGCCTGTTCTTTCTTTCCAATATATATACATTCAGCGCCGCTCCTTATACCTTAAATAATCCTTCAGCAGGAATTAGGTTTTTGTACCATCTAGCATTTCTACTCTCGCACTTCTGTGACCTATGGCCATTTTAGAAATGTATCGTTTCACTTTCAGATAGTTAGGAATTCTCCATATTTCTTTGTTACTAAATTCTAATTTTATCCTGTTGTTGTCAGAGAACTAACCTGTATAAATTGAATCCTTTTAAATATCTTCAGGTCTTCCTTATGACCTAGTGTAGAGTCTATCATGGTCAATTATCTGTGAGCACTTGAAAAGAATGTGCACTCTGCTCTTATTGGGTGGAATGTTCTGTTAATATCAATGAGGTCAGTTTGGTCAATAGCGCTGGTCAATTCTTCTATATCTTACTGATTTTCTGTCTAATTCTTCCAGAAACTACCTAGGTGGGGTAAGGAAATCTCTGACATTTAATTGTCAACATGTCTATTTTTCCTTGAAGTACTATGAGATTTTGGTTCATGTATTTTGAAACTACATTGTTAGGTTTATAAATGTGTAGAATTGTTATGTCCTCCTGTTAAACTGAGTGTTTATCACTGTAAAATGAACTTCCTTTTTATCTGGTAAAATTATTTTCTCTGAAATCTACTTGTATATCTGTATACTGACACCAGCTTTCTTCTAATTAATGTTAACATGATATATAACTTTCTGACATTTTATTTTCAACCTGTTTGTGTCTTTATGCATGGAGGGAAGAGGGAGGGAAAGAGGCTATATTTTAACCAATCTGAAAACCTCAATCTTTTCATTTATTATTTAGACCAATCTCATTTCATAATTATTGATCTTGTTAGAGTTTTATTTGACATTTGTTCACCACATGGCTCATTTTTTTCCCTGTCCTCCTGTTTTCTTTTGTATTACATTAATATATTTTATGATTTTAATTTACTTTTCTTTACTAGCTAAATTGTTCTGCTATGCATCAATGACTGTTTCAGGCTTCACAGTTCATGTGTGAGTAGAGTAATGGCCTCATGAAGATGTTCGGGTTATAACCCCCAAATCCTGTGGGTATTCCATAGGTGGAATTAAGGCTGCAGAGGGAATTCCCTGTTAGTCACAATGGTCAGTCACATCTCTTTTCACAGATTCCAAAGATTTGAATGTGGATTTGTGACTCTATTTTGTTCAATAAGTCATTAGGATAAGTTTGTTGGGAATGCTCTGAGAAGCATTTTATATTCTGACAAAAAAAGCCCAAGAGAAGACATGACCTCTTTTTTCTCTGCCCGGTTTGGTGAAGATGTGATGCCTGAGGATCCTGAGTTTCCTTGACCATGAAGGGGCCAGGGCCTGCCCAAGCAACTAAAGATCAGTAAGCTGGGAGGTGGAGACACTTGGGTGTCATGGGATGTTTTTAACTCATGAACTAAATCAACTTGAGCGTCACCCTCTCCAGACATCTTGCTACATAGATCATAAGTTATTTGCTGTCTGCCAAATGCTATCTGCTGTGTGTGTGTGTGTGTGTGTGTAATACCAGTTAAGATGCTCCATGCCAACTTACTGAGCAATGAATGAAGAATCAAGTATGTGTATGATTCTTCTCTGTGTCTTAAGACCAATGTTTTACATACTGTGGTGGAGACCAGAGTGGAATCAGCTTGTACGGCTTACTAGTGAGTCAGTGGCTGTGGATGTCAGGGGCTCACTCAAAGGCAGCAGGCCTCAGTTTCCTCATGTTGACTTATTACCCAGGGGCCTTACAATGAAGCACTCAAAGTCATAAACCACTCACAAAACGTAAAGTGCACATAAATTCTAAATAACAACATAATCAATCCCACCCTGTCTAAAGCCATTAGAAGTATTCTCAAATGTAAGAGGGCATAAGACTATTTTTTTTTGGCTGTACATCAATTTTCAAAGCCCTTTTTGGATGGGTGTCATTAAATTTTATAAATGGGACTATCAGTCTGCAATTTACTAGCTACCTTCTTTTAGGAAGTGAGTGGTGAAGGTAAGGAAGATGCAGGAAATTCTAGCAGTTCTGAAATAGATCTGGCTAAAGATACCAAATAATTATAACTGATGTATACTAGTAAGGCACCGTAAAGAGGTCCTTATTTAATGTACCAAGTGTTAATATTTGCTGTGTATCTGCATCATCAATAAAGTACCATAAAGGATTCTAAGTAAAAACATATCAGTTCAGTTCAGTTCAGTTCAGTCACTAGTCGTGTCTGACTCTTTGCGACCCATGAATTGCAGCACACCAGGCCTCCCTGTCCATCACCAACTCCAGGAGTTTACTCAAACTCTTGTCCATCGAGTGCGTGATGCCATCCAGCCATCTCATCCTCTGTCGTCCCCTTCTCCTCCTGCCCCCAATCCCTCCCAGCATCAGAGTCTTTTCCAATGAGTCAACTCTTCGCATGAGGTGGCCAAAGCACTGGAGTTTCAGCTTTAGCATCAGTCCTTCCAATAAACACCCAGGACTGATCTCCTTTAGAATGGACTGGTTGGATCTCCTTGCAGTCCAAGGGACTCTCAAGCATCTTCTCCAACACCATAGTTCAAAAGCATCAATTCTTCGGCACTCAGCTTTCTTCACAGTCCAACTCTCACATCTATACATGACCACTGGAAAAACCATAGCCTTGACTAGACGGACCTTTGTTGGCAAAGTAATGTCTCTGCTTTTGAATATGCTATCTAGGTTGGTCATAACTTTCCTTCCAAGGAGTAAGCATCTTTTAATTTCATGGCTGCAGTCACCATCTGTAGTGATTTTGGAGCCCCCAAAAATAAAGTCTGACACTGTTTCCACTGTTTCCCCATCTATTTCCCATGAAGTGATGGGACCAGATGCCATGATCTTAATTTTCTGAATATTGAGCTTTAAGCTAACTTTTTCACTCTCCACTTTCACTTTCAAGAGGCTTTTTAATTCCTCTTCACTTTCTGCCATAAGGGTGGTGTCATCTGCATATCTGAGGTTATTGATATTTCTCCTGGCAATCTTGATTCCAGCCTGTGCTTCTTCCAGCCTAGCGTTTCACATGATGTACTCTGCATAGAACTTAAATAAGCAGGGTGACAATATACAGCCTTGACGTACTCCTTTTGCTATTTGGAACCAGTCTGTTGTTCCATGTCCAGTTCTAACTGTTGCTTCCTGACCTGCATACAGGTTTCTCAAGAGGCAGGTCAGGTGGTGTGGTATGCCCATCTCTTGAAGAATTTCCACAGTTTATTGTGATCCACACAGTCAAAGGCTTTGGCATAGTCAATACAGCAGAAATAGATGTTTTTCTGGAACTCTCTTGCTTTTTCGATGATCCAGCGGATGTTGGCAATTTGATCTCTGGTTCCTCTGCCTTTTCTAAAACCAGCTTGAACATCTGGACCTTCATGGTTCACGTATTACTGAAGTCTGGCTTGGAGAATTTTGAGCATTACTTTACTAGCATGTGAGATGAGTGCAATTGTGTGGTAGTTTGAGCATTCTTTGGCACTGCCTTTCTTTGGGATTGGAATGAAAACTGTCCTTTTCCAGTCCTGTGGCCACTGCTGAGTTTTCCAAATTTGCTGACTTGAGTGCAGCACTTTCACAGCATCATCTTTCAGGATTTGAAATAGCTCAATCAGAATTCCATCACCTCCACTAGCTTTGTTCGTAGTGATGCTTTCTAAGGCCCACTTGACTTCACCTTCCAGGATGCCTGGCTCTAGGTGAGCAATCACACCATCATGATTATCTTGATCATGAAGATCTTTTTTATACAGTTCTTCTGTGTATTCTTGCCACCTCTTCTTAATATCTTCTGCTTCTGTTAGGTCCATACCATTTCTGTCCTTTATCAAGCCCATCTTTGCAAGAAATGTTCACTTGCTATCTCTAATTTTCTTGAAGAGATCTCTAGTCTTTCCCATTCTGTTGTTTTCCTCTATTTCTTTGCACTGATTACTGAGGAAGGCTTTTTTATCTCTCCTTGCTATTCTTTGGAACTCTGCATTCAGATGTTTATATCTTTCCTTTTCTCCTTTGCTTTTCGCTTCTCTTCTTTTCACAGCTATTTGTAAGGCCTCCCCAGACAGCCATTTTGCTTTTCTGCATTTCTTTTCCATGGGGATGGTCTTGATCCCTGTCTCCTGTACAATGTCACGAACTTCTGTCCATAGTTCATCAGGCACTCTATCTATAAGATCTAGTCCCTTAAATCTATTTCTCACTTCCACTGTAAGGGATTTGATTTAGGTCATACCTGAATGGTCTAGTGGTTTTCCCTACTTTCTTCAATTTAAGTCTGAATTTGGCAATAAGGAGTTCATGATATAAGCCACAGTCAGCTCCTGATCTTGTTTTTGTTGACTGTATAGAGCTTCTCCATCTTTGGCTGCAAGGAATATAATCAATCTGATTTCGGTGTTGGCCATCTGGTGATGTCCATGTGTAGAGTCTTCTCTTGTGTTGTTGGAAGAGGGTGTTTGTTATGACCAGTGTGTTCTCTTGGCAGAACTCTATTAGCCTTTGCCCTGCTTCATTCTGTATTCAAGGCCAAATTTGCCTGTTACCCCAGGTGTTTCTTGACTTCCTACTTTTGCATTCTAGTCCCCTATAATGAAAAGGACATTTTTGGGGGGTGTTAGTTCTAAAAGGTCTTGTAGGTCTTCATAGAACAGTTCAGCTTCTTTAGTGTTACTGGTTGGGGCATAGACTTGGATCACTGTGATACTGAATGGTTTGCCTTGGAAATGAACAGAGACCATAGTGTCGTTTTTGAGATTGCATCCAAGTTCTGCATTTCAGACTCTTTTGTTGACCATCATGGCTACTCCATTTCTTCTAAGGGATTCCTGCCTGCAGTAGTAGATACAATGGTCATCTGAGTTAAATTCACCCATTCCAGTCCATTTCAGTTCTCTGATTCCTAGAATGTCACGTTCACCCTTGCCATCTCCTGTTTGCCCACTTCCAATTGCCTTGATTCACGGACCTAACATTCCAGGTTCCTATGCAATATTGCTCTTTATAGCATCGGACCTTGCTTCTATTACCAGTCACATCCACGGGTATTGTTTTTGCTTTGGCTCCATCCCTTCATTCTTTCTGGAGTTATTTCTCCACTGATCTCCAGTAGCATATTGGGCACCTACCAACCTATCTTTTTGCCTTTTCATACTGTTCATGGGGATCTCAGGTCAAGAATACTGAAGTGGTTTGTCATTCCCTTCTCCAGTGGACCACATTCTGTCAGACCTCTCCACCATGACCTGCCCATCCTGGGTGGCCCCACATGGCATGGCTTAGTTTCATTGAGTTAGACAAGGTTGTGGTCCGTGTGATCAGATTGACTAGTTTTCTGTGATAATGGTTTCAGTGTGTCTGCCCTCTGATGCCCTCTCGCAACACCTACCGTCTTACTTGGGTTTCTCTTACCTTGGACGTGGGGTATCTCTTCACAGCTGCTCCAGCAAAGCGCAGCTGCTGCTCCTTACCTTGGATAAGGGGTATCTCCTCACAGCCGCCCCTCCTGACCTTGAACATTAAGTAGCTCCTCTCGGCTCTCCAGCACCTGCACAGCCAGCGCTCCTTGGACGTGGGGTAAAAACATATATTAAGCATTAATATAAGAGGGGTATTTTCTGGTCATGGAACAAAATTAGGCAATTCAAAAAGTTTTGTTTGGTTACACCTTAGAGTATTCAATATAGTTCTTTGTGCTATACAGAAAGTCCTGGTTGGTTATCTATTTTATATGTGAAAATGAAAGTATTAGCCACTCAGTCATATCTGACTCTTTGCAACCTCATGGACTGTAGCCCTCCAGGGTACCCTCTCCATGAAATTTTCCAGGCAAGAATACTGGAGTGGGTTGCCATTTCCTTCTCCAGAGGATATTGTCAACTCAGGCATCAAACCTGGGTCTCCTTGGTACTGTGTATACGTTTATCCCAAACTCTTGACTTAGGAAGCAGACTTTTATTATCGAAAATAAGTGTGATTTCCACAGAAGTTGCTCAGTGCTGAGAAAAATCTCTCTAGTCCAACTGCTGGCCAACAGTTTATGGGCCCAGTCCCCCCATCCAGCTGCTTTGCTAATAAAGTTTTATCGACACGCACCTCAGGCATTACTGTGCATACTGCATGGGCTGCTCTGCAGCAGAATGACCGCAACCACAAGGTCCCCGAAACCTGCACACTCTGCACTGATCCTTCACAAAAGCATGCCGACCCTAACTCCAGAAAGTAAAGTTCAAGTGTGAGATTTCTTCTCTCACAAGCCAGGAAAGGGCAGAGACAAGAAATCCAGCAGCAACATCCTGTTGGGCAAGAGAGAGGAGACCCTGATAAGAGTTTGCTTGGAAAACAGTGACTGCCTGTCAAGCACCGAGGGTGTGTTGGTCTCTCTTGTGGCTGTTTTACAAGGAGCATCTCTTTGTTCACAGGCTCCTGTGACAAGGGCTCCCGTCTCACAATGAGGAAAGTGAGGCACAGTGATCTCCCTCATCCAGGTTTGCCCTGAGAGCCAGAGGCAGAGCGGGTACCAGGGCCCCTCCCTTGACTCTTCCCCAGCACATGGTGGCCTGTTCCAAACTTGGCCTTGGAGGCTGCCCCACACATCAACTTCCTGTCAAGCCTGCCCACTTACTGTTTGTCCATTTGGCTTAAAAAAAAAATTAAACCTGATGACTTTTCCTTAGCGAGGAAAGGCCACAGCTCCTATCGCCGACTTAGGGTAACCCACTGTCACATTGCGTGATGGTTTCTGAACGCTTTGGAAAGAAAGGAAGGCATTCTGCTGTTGTTAAAGAGATAAGCACTGGTGAAAACAACCGCAGTTTAGAAATTCTTGAATTTGGCAATGTTCATAAAAAGGCCCCCAGAGGATGTTTTCCAGATGGAGAAACTGGAGACCTAACAGTACAGTTCTTCATGTTTTTGGACTGATAAAGAGTTGAACCAGTAATGGGAAAGCTAACACTGATCATTGTGTTTGGGCATGTGGGCGAGTGTGAGAACGCATGTGTGCCTGTGTTCACGCGGGTGGATATGTGCTCTGTATATGTGCCTGTGTGCACGTGTGTCTCTGCAGACGCCTCCTCCTCGTCCAAGTTTCTCTTTTGCTTTCTTTGGCCAGTCGACAGTAAAAAGACCAAACCACTTTTTCCCGCATTTGCTAAACACGGCAACCAGGAAGACGTCGTGAACACGCATGCAGGGCCCAGCTCCCTGCTCGCAGCTCCCGACAGCTTGCGGGGTGGGCACGGTTAACCAGCCCCACAGCTGGCAGGTCTGTGCAGACTTAATTGCACACGGATGGCAGGGCAGCGAGAACCAAGGAAGAAATAAAACAGATAGCAAGCGAAGGGGACGAGTAGCACTGTAAACAGGCACTCTTTTCCCTCCACAGAGTGAGCCTGAGTGGCTGCGGCACCTGCAGGCGCTGTCTGTGTGCAGCCAGCTCCTAATCCACGTCTCAAACGGCTTCCAGATGCTTCCACGCCCACTTCCCGGGAGCTCCTGCCCCCAGACGCCTCTCCATGAGGGGTCTGTCTATGAGAAAAGGGGCTGGATCTTATAATCACTCATTTCCAATCACCCTGACTGGACGGGTATTAATAAACGTGTTTCATCTGTCTCTTTGATTAGGAAGAATTTCGTTGCTTCGTCCTGTAAGTCAGCGGAGGAGAGAGGCAGCCCGGACCAGGATGTGAGATGTGTGTGTGCGTGTGTGTGTGTGAGTGTGTGAGTTTGTGAGTGTGTGGTGTGTGTGAGTGTGTGTGTGACTGTGTGTGTGTGGTGTGTATGTGTGAGTGTGTGTGGTATGTGTGTGTGTATGTGTGTGAGTGTATGTGTGAGGGTATGTGTGAGTGTGTGTGTGTGTATGTGTGAGAGAGTGTGAGTGTGTGGTGTGTGAGTGTGTGTGTGAGAGAGTGTTGAGTGTGTGGTGTGTGTGTGAGAGAGTGTGTGTGGTGTGTGTGTGTGTGAGAGAGTGAGTGTGTGAGTGTGTGGTGTGTGAGTGTGTGTGTGTCTGTGTGTGCGTGAGTATGTGTGTGTGAGAGAGTGTGAGTGTGTGAGTGTGTGAGTGTGTGGTGTGTGTGTGTGAGAGAGTGGTAAGTGTGTGGTGTGTGTGTGTGTGAGAAAGTGAGTGTGTGAGTATGTGAGAGTGTGTGGTGTGTGAGTGTGTGTGCATGTCTCTGTATGTGTGAGAGAGTGTGAGTGTGTGGTGTGTGTCTGTGTGTGTGTCTGTGTGCGTGAGAGAGTGTGAGTGTGTGGTGAGTGTGTGTGTGTCTGTGTGTGTGAGAGAGTATGAGTGTGGGTGAGTGTGTGTCTGTCTGTGTGTGGTGGGGGCGGGTTGTATATCTCTGCTGACACGTGCTGGGGTGCACAAGAAATGTACATGGTGCCCTGGCCATGGGGGGCAGCCTGCCCTCCAGGTGACACCCTGGCGGCTGGCCGGGGGTGCAGCGGCCTCCCCCCAGGCCACCGGCGGGGCCGCGGCCTCCCTCCAGCCACGGCTCTGGGTTTCCATGAGAGGGAAAACCTTCCTGAGTCCTGATGCTCAGAGCGCAACAGGAATCCCGGGCCTGCTTTTCTTCCTTCCTTTTGAGGGTCTAATTTTGCTCTTTCAATCTGTGCAGAAACACGAACTTGTAAAGCAGAGGAGAGGACACAGCGTGCTGGGAAACCCCACTGTGGACCCAGGGCTCGCAGACTGGCGCCCCCAAACCCGGGGCCTCGCTTCTTGCTCGGGGCTGCAGGCCGCTGCCCGCTCTCAGGAGGGCCGGCCCCTTCCACTTCTTCGTGTCTCCAAGCCCAAGCTCATCCTCATCTGTGACAGCTGGGCTCGCATGCTGATTTCATGGAAAGGAGGTACAATTAGAAGGGAGGCCCTCACACTCTCCTGACCCCAGAAGGCTGAGTCTCCTGCGTCAGAGCTTCCTCGCACCTCCTCCTTCCTCCCCATGGCCGGCCGGGCTGCGTCCAGGATGTCCCCCCTCCCCCTCCTCCACAGGTGTCCTTGCCTTTCTTCCCCCGGGTCCCCTCCAGCTCCCAACCCAGAGCTGCACCGTCTCCTCCTGCCAGGCTTTGCTCTCCCACCTCAGGGTCCCCTCCTGCCCCCCAGGCCCCACTCTCTCACCCCAGGGTCTATCCTGCCCCCAGGCCCAGCTTTCTCACTCCTGGGGTCCCCTCCTGTCCCCCCTCTCCAACCCAGGCCCCACTCTTTCACGCCTCTCCCAGAGGCAGCTGACCTTGGTTCCTGACTCAGATCTCTCCCAGTCCATCCCAGTTTACCTTCCAGGATGCAGACCTCAGGTCCCCCGGCCCCTTGCCCAGCACTGCCACACCTGGGGGGCTGTCAGCTCCCTGTCCCACCTGTTCTCCTGCCCCCACGGCCTCCCCGGTGGCTGTCTCTGTGGTCAGGCTCCCCCATCCCCATGCAGAGATTGCCCCTCATTCTCCCAGAGGTTCAGGTCACACCAGGGTGGCAGGAGCATCGTCTCCACTCTTCCTTGTCCTGGGCCCTACATCCTCCCATCACCATGAATTTGCTGATTCCACAGATGGGATTCTCTGTGTCTTCAGGGCAGGGCCCAGCCCAGCAGAGTAACTTTGACAAAATATTTGTGGAATAATTTTGCTTGAAAAAAATTTTAAAACTCCACGGTCTCAGGAACGTGAGGTTTCTTGCCTTCTAGAACCAGGAAGAGCCTGGGGCTCATCTCCAGGCCCAGCAGAGCCAGCTGTACTCAGCCTTCCCCACAGCCTTCACTGCTTTGCTAAAGATCAGCTCGCTGTGACCAAGAGGAAAGGGCCTTCATACACAGTAGGAGACGTTGGTGTCTCAGATGCTGAAGAGTCTGCCTGTAGTGCAGAAGACCCGGTTCGATCCCTGGGTTGGGAAGATCCCCTGGAGGAGGTAATGGCAACCCACCCCAGTATTCTTGCCTGGAGAACCCCATGGACAGAGGAGCCTGGTGGGCTCTAGTCCATGGGGTCACAAAGAGTTGGACACAAACTGAGCAACTTCACTCTCACTTTCTTTATACACAATCCTACTGCAGCTTGTCTTTAAGAGAAAAGACATACCTGTGCTATTCAGCCACACTGGGTTGATTATCCCCCAAATGCATCCTACCCAGAACCTTGAAAAATGGCCTCACTTGGAAACCAGGTCTTTGCAGATAGGATCAGGCCAAGCTGAGTCACAGTGGCTTTAGTTGGGCCTCAATTCAATGACTGGTTTTCCTTTGTTAATTTTTTTTTTTTTTTTTTGTAATTTTATGCTGGAATGTGTGTCAGTTGCTCAGTCGTGTCTGACTCTTTGTGACCCCATGGACTGTAGCCCTCCAGGCTCTTCTGTCCATGGGATTCTCCAGACAAGAATACTGGAGTGGGTTGCCATGCCCTCCTCCAGGGGATCTTCCCAACCCAGGGATTGAACCCGTGTCTCTTACGCCTCCTGCATTGGCAGCCAGGTTCTTTACCACTAGCGCCAACTGGGAAGCCCACTAGGACCAGGTTTAGAAATTCAGGTGAGCACATGGGTGAAGGCACTGATGAGGGGCTGGCACTGGGGACCCCGATGTGTGTCCCCAGGATAGGACAGGGAACCCAGGGGAGGTGTGATGGGGGTTCACCCCATGGTGGACTACCAGAGGAGAAGAGGGGCTCCTGTGAGCAGGGGTGGAGGGGGAGCCTGGTCAGGCTGCGGGCAGGGGAAGCGTGTGTGAAACACACTGTGCTGAGCGGGCTCCCTCCTGGCACACCTTCTCACTGTGCATCTGAGGGGCTTGGCTGCAAAGGGAGACATTTCTGGAATTCCTTAAGCAGCAGCCTGGCTGGTGGGGCTCTGAGAGGCTTTGAGTCACTCGGGTTCTGCTGAGCTAACAAAACTAATGAGATGACACCAACCTTCCCCACGCCACCGGGGTCAGGCTTCGCACCTGGAGCTGTCACTTCTGATTTGCCGTGAAAAAGTTATAGATAAGAGAGAGACAAACAAACAAGGTAAAAGAAGTGAGAAAAAAATTACTCAATAAAAAGCAACGATAAAGCAGTAAAAATAAGCAGCTACGGCGAGAGCAGAAATGCCCAACTGGACAAAACCATCACCGAAGGCCAGGCTGAGTCCTCCGCCTAGATGAGAAACAAATAAAGCAATAAAGCATGTCTGCAGGGTCAGGCCTGAGGTCCGACTCGGGGCCTGGGACCAGGGCGGGTCATGGGTGAAGGTCCTGGCGGTGGCGGTCCCTCCCGCTGACCGCAGCCGGGGCGCCGGCCCCGACCTCCGCACGAGGACCGTGGCCGGCAGAGCGCGGGCGGAACGCGGGGCCCTGGAAAGGCAGAGGGCGGAGGCCAGCACCGCGCCTCGATGGCCCACCCTACTGACCCCAGAGCACCCCTGGCAGACCCGGGAAGGCCAGGGTTCTGGCCGCTCAGGCCAGAGACCCCAGACTCAGGCCAATTGGCCTGAATCTTTCCTCCACCTCTAAGCTCGCTTCCAACTTGAGCTTGAGCAAATCTGCTGCTTTTTTACTTCCTTTTTTGCAGTCTCTCTGTCTGTCAAACTGAAGTAGCAAACATACCCACGTCTGAAGGTGTCTGTTGCAAGAATATAAAATTCATACATTTAACCCAGGATCCAACAACAGAGAATTTCTAAGTATATCACAGCTCTTATTAGACATGAGGACACTGACACGCACCTAAAACACGTCGGGATGAACGTGGTGCTGTAACAACGAGAGGAGGAAGAAGGCTTTCGGACAAAGCATCGTGCTGAATCTTGGTTTCATCCCTTATTTGTGGTTGAGTAAATTATTAACCCCTTTTGAATCTCCGTTTTTGACATTGTTAGTAAAATTACCTTTAAAAAGACATTTCCTGGAGCTCTTGTCAGATAAAAAACAAGCACCTGCATTTGCCTGCCGAGCCTCACGTACCCCATGGCCTTTGCATCCTCCGGCAGCGATGTAGACACTGTTACCCAGGTTACGCAGAGGCGGAGCTGGCCCCACCAGCAGGAACTGTACTCAACACGTCTTAGTCATCTGTCTCATCCAGCAAAACTCCAAACACCCCTCAGCTACTGAGCCCTGCGCCGGTAGAGCACCTTGTTCATCTCAGGGATTTCAGTACTCAGAGGGATGTTCCTCTCTTGTATCTATTTGTATTAATGTGTGTGTTCAACATCAAAAGTGAAAAGAACTCAATGGACCTGAAATGGTTCTCTTCTTGAGAGATTCTGAAGTGTGCCTTGAAAAAGATTGGTTTACAAAGAAGAGTTTATGGGGAGGGGGATGAATTTGGGGAGTTTGGAATCAACATACGCACATGACTGTACATGAAATAGATCACCAACAAGGACCTACTGAGCAGCACAGGGGACTCTCCTCAATACTTAGTAATAACCCATAAGGAGAAAAATCTGAAAAAGAAGAAATATAAGCATACAGATACAAATGTGTGTGTGTGTATACGAAACTAATACATTGTGAATTAAATATAACTCAATTAAAAATTGTTAAAAAAAGAAGTTATAAAACTATGAGGGGTACACAGGTTCTCTGTCATGCACAGACACACACTTCAGTTTATATCCCTAATAGTATAAGGAAGAGTCTCTGAAAGCAGGAGTGGCTATCTGAGGATCCCACGCCGTGTGCTCAAGGCCTCAGGGAGCGGTTACAACCTCGGAGACATGATCTGAATGTGGCCGCTGACTGTCCGAGTAGAACCATGTCTTAGATGGACTTGCCTGTTCCTTACCTCCCATCAGTTTTGGGGTTTTGAAAATAGAAAAGAGGGAATGAACATTGGACTTCTCTGTTTATGCTCACCGTTACTTGTGCACAGAATTGTAGGACATACTCTTTCGAAAGAGACACAAAAGGAGGCAGATTACTGTTAACAGCTTCCAAGGACTTTTATTCTTCTTTAAAAATTTTATTTTATAAAAAAATAAAATTAAAACCTTCATTTAAGGAGATTATTTTTTTGTTTTTAAAAGTGATTTTATTATTTTTTCCATTTTATTTTTTAACTATATTTTTACATTTTTAATTGGAGGCTAATTACTTTACAATCTATGGTGGTTTTTGCCGTACATCACCAGGAAGCCATGGGTGTGCATGTGGGCCCCATCCTGACCCCCCCACTACCCTCCCCCCCTCGCCCGTCTGGGCCGTCCCAGAGCACCCGCTTCAGGGGCCCTGAGCGCGTCGAGTGCGCACTGCCCATCTGTTTCACACATGGCGATGGACATGTTTCAGCATCATTCTCTCACATCGCCCTACCCTCGCCCTCTCCCACAGAGGCCAAAAGGCTGTTCTTCACGTCTGTGTCTTTTTTTGCTGTCTTGCATATAGGATCGCCGTTGCTGTCTTTCTAAATTCCATATATGTGCATTAATATAGTGTAATATTGGTGTTTATTTTTTTAAAATTGTGTTGAAGTATACTTTATTTACAATGCTGTGTCGATTTCTGCAGTATAGCAAAGTAATTCAGTTATATGTGCCTCTTTCTTTTTAATATTCTTTTCCATTATGGTTTATCACAGAATATTGAATTTAGTTACCTGTACTATACAGTGACACCTTGTTTATCCAGCTTATATAAAATAGCTTGTTGTTGTTTAGCCACTAAGTCGTGTCTGACTCGTCTGTGACCCCATGGACTGTAGCCTGCCGTATTCCTCTGTCCGTGGGATTGCCCAGGTAAGGATACCACACTGGGCTGCCATTTCCTTCTCCAAATGAGATGAATTTTGATGATAAGAGAGGAAGTGAAGAGGATAAAGGGAAGGGGAGAAAATATTCTATTTTTAGTTTTTAAAAAATATATATGATTTTATTTAATCTGTTTTTAATAATTATAGATACTTCATCCTGTATAGACATAAAATAGCCCACCTCAGAAGTCAGACCAACGACCAAAACCCTCTTTGCCATCTTTGTCCTGAGCAGGCAGCTTCTGAAGGCCACAAGGACGGGCACCTTTCTGTAGAGCTGATGCTCGAGAGGAATCACGTGCTCCCATCTGCATCCCTGGAGTTTCCTCCCTCAAGGCAGGTTCAGCCAAGATGGAGACCATAAATGGTCGCAGTTTTTGTACTAGCCGCAAAAGTGGTGTCCAGAAGCCAGTAGCGGATCCCGCAGCTCTGCCGAGTCCCGCCCAGTGTCACAGACAAGGGCCAGCTCTGAACTGACCGGCAGGACGTGGTGACCGGGACCCCCAGCGTCACGTCCATCACTGTGGCTCTAACAAGGCCCTGAACACTGGATCGTCAGAAACAAATGCGTTTCTAGTTCAGGTGTCTGCCTTTTCCTTTTGTAGAATAAATACGTGTGTACACGTAGCACACGCTGGGCTGCAGCCGGCAGATGGCGGGGACAGGACAGGATGAGGACCGAGGAGTGTCCAGATGCAGGGCCTCTTAGGACAGAGCGAGGTCCCCTGCAGGAGGGCTTTCCCCCTTCACTGAGCTCTGAATGCTGAGTAGTTGAAACGCTGTGTTCACCTCTTGCTCTGTTTCCCTCATTACCCTACTCTCCGTGCTCTTCCTGTCTCTTTATTTCCACATTTGTGAGGAGTTTGCAGCCAGCTATACAGTGTTCAGGGGCAGAATCCCAAACTGCCCTGACTTCTGACACTGATTCCAAATTTGGGGGTGTTCCGAAAACCACCTTTAAATGAAATTTTTAATTTTATTATTTTATAAAATAAAAATTTTAAACAAGAATACAAATCCTTCAAGGTTGTTAGCAGTAATCTGACTTCTTTTGAGGACTCACAGCATCTGCGGGTGCCTGTGGGAGAAGCCACTGGGACAGAGTGCAGGGCCCCAAGCAGGGAGAGGCTCCTTGTCCTCTCCCCCTGGGTGAAGCTGAATCACTCTTCCCACATCTGTGTGTGGCCACAGCAGCAGCTGTCACCAAACAAGGACGTTTGCCCAAGAGCCAGTGTTCCGAGTTTTTGCTGTGGCTTTGTTACATACCTGTGATGGGTTATTGATTGACTGCCCACGTGGTTAAGGACAGTCTCAACTCAATTAATATGGCAGCGTCCCAAGGCTCCTAGACAAATGAAGATGACCTCCCAGGAGCCAGGACAAAGGCTAAACCTCTTTGGGGGCAAGGTTCAACTCCTGAGGACCCACTGTCCACATCTAAAGATTTCTAAAAATGTTCAGAAAAACCCCTTTCGACCACAGGTGAGTTTCTGTTTATGAGGTAGCTTTTGGAAAACATCTAGAGTGGGGGTTGGAGGCCAGGAGAATCAACCAGGTAAGCAGAGGGTCAGATTTTCAGCCCCACCGTTGACCCCCCAGGGAGAGGGGAGGGGCTGGAGGCTGAGATCAAGCACTGGTGGAATCAGTCCTGCCTTGGGCTGAAGCCTCCGCCGTAGCTCGACAGATGGGGTTGAGATCTTCAGGCTGGTGACAAGCGGAGGTACAGGGGAGGAGACGCCCCCTCCCCACCCCCGTGGGCTCCATCCTTCTGTTCCTCAGTGCCCTTCATGATGTCCTGCGTAACAAATGGGTTGTCTGAGTCCATGCTTCTCTGAGTTCTGTGAGCTGCTCTGACCAATGAATGGAGCCCAAGAGGGGTGGTGGGTTTGCGGCTGGTCAGCCAGGAGCGCAGGTGACAGTCTGGACTTAGGACTGGCATCTCCTCTGCAGGTAGACCGTGTCAGGATTTGGAGAGCTGTTGGGTGATGTGGAGAAAGCACAGGTTGGTCTGGGGGTCCTCAGCCAGCAGTGGTGGCTCTCCTGTCCCACCCCCCACCGTTCTTCACTGCTCTCTGAAACCCACAATCTGCTCAGAATTCTGAGACAGGCTATTTCTCTGCCTCCACCGGGTTGAGTCATTTTCTGTGGCTCTTTCAGAGTTCTTTCCACAAACTTCCCTGCTCAGATGAAAACCGCTACATCTAAAGCACAAAGCTGGGACAGCTGCTTTCTCCCCACCCCTGCCCAGAACTCAGGGCATCTCAGGCTCTCAGCCTTGGCCTCTCCCTCCACTGTGGAGCCACAAGAGGGAGAGATGGTCATTATTTCCAGGGACAAAATCTGCAGAAGTCCCAACCTCCCCCCACATTATGTATCTTCATTCTTTTCAGAAACAATCTTGCTATAATCAAAATACATTTATATACATATATATATATATTTATTTTTTAAGCTACAAAAATATTCTACAAATTCTCCGATCTATATTGGTTAACACCTGCACTAATAATTCATAATCACGTCTGTCTTCTCCAAATCCCCAGCCTGCTTTATTCCACTCCTCACAGTAGATCATTTTAGGTCTTGTGTCATCATCACTTGCAGGGATTTAGACAAGTTTTTGGTTGTTGTGTTTCTTTGTGGAAGCATACAGCTAATGCGGAGAATCTCTTGTTTCCTAATTTGGGAAACAAAGCTGTCAGCTCACCCCTGAACAGGGTCCTCAGACGTTAGCTCCTTTTCGTCACCAAGGGTTGAATCCAGAGAGGCGCTTGCCTGTGTGAGAGTTAAAACGTGTATTAAAAGCCACAAGTGGAAAACTGTGGACGTGTGCACAGATGGTCAGGGGCACAGGGCCACTGTGAAAGGCCATTCAGAACAATTAACTCTGATTCACGCTAAGCAGAAATAAACAATCGCCCATTCAAGTGGGCATTAGTTCCACTATCTTTATCCAAGTCATCAAAACAACGTTCTCCACATTGGGGTGTCTCCAAGCAGGACGTCAGGACACAACCACAAAAACAGAGGGTTCTTTTGTGGATTTCTGAGACCCAAGCCCGGATATCCTGACATTTGCATTACTAATCGCCTTCTTCCAAAACATGTTGACACTTGGGTGGGTTCTGAATAGACTTCTAAGTGGCTCTCCAGACAAGAGCAGGTCCACCTCACCGACTGCCAACAGCAGAGCCGTCTCAGGCCAGCCTATGCTTGCACTGCAGGAGGAAGGTGGACAGAAGTCCCTGTAAGCCTGGACCCAGAAGGATCCATACACAGAAACAGCCACTGTCCCTCCTCTTCTCCACCCTGGGTTTGCGTCCCCTGGTTTCCATGGATACGGAAGCACAGGCACCTGTAGGCCTGCCGGAAGGGTCCTGTCCTGGGGGCCCTGGCTCCCAACCCCGCCATGGATGCCTTGTCCTATCCTCAGGTGCTGTGGAACTGGGGTGCTGCCATGCTCCCCAGTGTGTCCCATCAAAGAGGTGCTGTGGCTGACCACAGGGCCGCTTCGGTGCCCCCCAAAGTCCCACTTTTTAACTAGTGTACGATGTATATGAGGTTGTAAATGAAAATTGGGGGCATGATTGATTAAGTGGCCGTGTTTCTGTAGCCCCTTCTTCATTAGACTTCCTTGCTGAAAAGTAAGAACTGGAGATCTGTCACAACCAGCATCACACATTTGGAAAAACTCAGCACGCAGAGAAAGGACAGAGCGGGACAGGGTCACCCTGTTCTCTCCAGTCTCCCACCCTCTCCGCCTCCCACCGTGTCCACAAGTCTGCTCTCTGTGTCTGTGTTTATACACATGGAATATTACTTGGCTATAAAAAGGGATGCATTTGAGTCAGTTCTAATGAGGTGGATGAGCCTAGAGGCTATTATACAGAGGTAAGTAAGTCAGAAAAAGAAAAATATCGCATATTAAAGTGCATATAGGGGATCTAGAAAGATAGTACTGATGAGCCAACTTGGATAGTCTGTATTTTTGTTCCTCTTAATGCATGCCGTCACAGCTGCCAGACATCCAGTGAGCACTCAATGAGCAACAGGATGGCGGGGACAAACCCCGCATCACGGGGCAATTGCTGAGGAAGGGCAGGTCCAAGGTGTCTGTGGGGACCCGTCTGCCCTCCCGGCCCCACAGACAGGGCTCTCCTTTCCCACGGCCTCCTCCAAATGCTGTCTGAGTGCTGTGGGCCCTGCAGGTCTAAGATTAATTTCAGCATCCCCCAGAAGGCCCTCCCTGCCGTCCAGCCCCTGAATCAAGGGGTTAAATACCCCTCTGTGCTGCAGCAGGATGCATCTACCTCGGCCCTGATGAGAGCTGAGAGTGCCGGGCCACCTCCTCTGTTTGTCCACTGGCTGCAGAGGCGAAGGCCCCCAGCGGGAGGATGGCTAAGCTTCACCCCCAACACGGACTAGGCCCCCAGTGAATGCTTGTTGAATAAGTGGAATCTCTGAGGCTTTTCTGCTTCCCATCTGGCTCCAGAAAATCTCCTCCCCCACCCCACACACCCCGTTTCCATTTTCTATGTCTTGAAGATGAGGTGACAATTGCTTACCTCCCAGACTGTGAAATGAACACTCCAAAACACTTTTTCAAATGCTAAGGCTGTAAAAGATTTACTCTATTAAAACAACTTGACCAATAAATACCTAATAAATCCATTTGCAAGTTCAAACATTTAAAAACCTTCTTGATGATCTGAGGAAGCTGAAAAATGCTAAGTCATTGTGATTTTTGTGCATTTGTATATTCATTATCTGTTTCACTGAGTGGAAAAACTTGTTTTAATTCTGGCACAAAGGAGACCACAATCTTGATCAGACTCGTTCTAATGAAATCAGCCTGGATATAACCATTTCCTCCACGAGCGTCATCGTCATTATCTCTGGTAAAGGAATGCCATGAGCTCAAAAGAATTTCTTCTTTAAAAATATCAAGAAATGGGTGGTGTTTTAATGTTAGATATGAAATCAAGTTTGGTAAAGGAAATAAAACACCCTTGATAAACATTATAATCGTAAACAATGATCCAAGACATCAGTTTTGGAAAGAGTTCACAGTCTGAAGAAGTTGATTTCTAATTAGACGTGAATTATACTGTTTTCTATATTATGTTTAATTAAAGAATGAGCAAATAGTTGTGACAACTGGCAAGATGGTTATTTTGTACCATCTCGGGCTCAGCTAAGCTACAAAAGGGGCATGCAATCAGCAATTGTCTTTAAAAAGAGCACTTAGTATAAAATGATTAGTTTCATCAATTTAGACCTATTTTCTTAAACAAATAGAACCACTGGAACAGCTCTGTCTGTTCAAACTGGAAGACCTTTTCACAACTGAAAAGAAGGACTGTTTTGACACCATCCGGTCCTTCTTGTGAGGGCAAACCATCTCATTTCACATGATTAACACCTATCACATTTACCAGGGCACCAGAGACACCACTAATCTGCCAGATATAAATTTGCCTAATTTTAGTGTCCTGCTATATAAAAATCTTAAATGTTATGTCATTTAATAAAAATACAGTTTTTCAATGGTTGTGCATTATTATTCAAAACAACACTGCATTTGTAAAATCACAATCAATGGTTTATTACAGTTGGAAAAATATTTGTGTTTGTATAAAGAAACCAGTCCCTCCTAAAGTAAGTCAACCCTGAATATTCATTTGAAGGACTGATGCTGAGGCTAAATACTTTGGCCACCTGATGTGAAGAGCTGACTCATTGGAAAAGACCCTGATGCTGAGAAACATTGAAGGCAAAAGGAGAAGGGGACAGCAGAGGATAAGATGGTTGGACAGCATCACTGACTCGATGAACGTGGATCTGAGCGAACTCCAGAAGATAGTGAAGGCCAAGAAAGCCTGGAGCGCTGCAGTCTCTGGGATTGCAAAGAGTCAGACATGACTTAGTGACTGAGCAACAATGACAAAATTAAGAAAACTTAACCTTTAGTGAAAGGGAAGGGAGAAGACTAGCAAACCCATCTCCACTGGAAATATGCACAGATACTCACACGCAGATACGTGCACACTTCTCTTTTTGCGTGTTTAGTTATGTGTAAATGAGTATTTCTTCTTGAGACCCACTTCTGAGCCCTCAGCGTAAGTATAAGCATTTGAGACCACTCTGCTCTGAATAAATTGTGCAGTTTCACAGAGATGCCCACTGTATGGAGGGTCGCACAATCATGGTGGAGATACTGAGAGTTCAGAAGGAAGGAATCCCTAATGGTAAGTAAATGCATTACTTGGGATAATATTTGAGAAGTAAATGAATGCTACAGGTATCAGACGATAATACTTTGCACTTAAAAAATCAATCAATGTATCTCTTCAACCATTGAAAAAATTAAGAAAGTAGAGAAAATCTTAATTTTAAATAAAATTGCTTGCTCTAAAATGTCATTCTTAAAAATCTGAACCAGCCTAGCATCACTATGAACAAAGCTAGTGGAGGTGATGGAATTCCAGTTGAGCTATTCCAAATCCTGAAAGATGATGCTGTGAAAGTGCTGCACTCAATATGCCAGCACATTTGGAAAATTCAGCAGTGGCCACAGGACTGGAAAAGATCAGTTTTCATTCCAATCCCAAAGAAAGGCAATGCCAAAGAATGCTCAAACTACCGCACAATTGCACTCATCTCACACACTAGTAAAGTAATGCTCAAAATTCTCCAAGCCAGGCTTCAGCAATATGTGAACCGTGAACTTCCTGATGTTCAAGCTGGTTTTAGAAAAGGCAGAGGAACCAGAGATCAAATTGCCAACATCCGCTGGATCATCGAAAAAGCAAGAGAATTCCAGAAAAACATCTATTTCTGCTTTATTGACTATGCCAAAGCCTTTGACTGTGTGGATCACAATAAACTGTGGAAAATTCTTCAAGAGATGGGCATACCAGACCACCTGACCTGTCTCTTGAGAAATCTGTATGCAGGTCAGGAAGCAACAGTTAGAACTGGACATGGAACAACAGACTGGTTCCAAATAGCAAAAGGAGTACGTCAAGGCTGTATATTGTCACCCTGTTTATTTAACTTACATGCAGAGTACATCATGAGAAATGCTGGACTGGAAGAAACACAAGCTGGAATCAAGATTGCCGGGAGAAATATCAATAACCTCAGATATGCAGATGACACCACCCTTATGGCAGAAAGTGAAGAGGAACTCAAAAGCCTCTTGATGAAAGTGAAAGTGGACAGTGCAAAAGTTGGCTTAAAGCTCAACATTCAGAAAATGAAGATCATGGCATCTGGTCCCATCACTTCATGGGAAATAGATGGGGAAACAGTGGAAACAGTGTCAGACTTTATTTTTCTGGGCTCCAAAATCACTACAGATCGTGACTTGCAGCCATGAAATTAAAAGATGCTTACTCTTTGGAAGGAAAGTTATGACCAACCTAGACAGCATATTCAAAAGCAGAGACATTACTTTGCCAACAAAGGTTCGTCTAGTCAAGGCTATGGTTTTTCCAGTGGTCATGTATGGATGTGAGAGTTGGACTGTGAAGAAGGCTGAGCACCGAAGAATTGATGCTTTTGAACTGTGGTGTTGGAGAAGACTCTTGAGAGTCCCTTGGACTGCAAGGAGATCCAACCAGTCCATTCTGAAGGAGATCAGCCCTGGGATTTCTTTGGAAGGAATGATGCTAAAGCTGAAACTCCAGTACTTTGTCCACCTCATACAAAGAGTTGATTCATTGGAAAAGACCCCGATGCTGGGAGGGATTGGGGGCAGGAGGAGAAGGGGACGACAGAGGATGAGATGGCTGGATGGCATCACTGACTCGATGGACGTGAGTCTCAGTGAACTCTGGGAGTTGGTGATGGACAGGGAGGCCTGGTGTGCTGTGATTCATGGGGTTGCAAAGAGTCGGACACGACTGAGTGACTGATCTGATCTGATCTGAACAGGGTCATGGAATTTATTTCTAAAATCACTGGTTTGATGGGTCATATGGAGGCTCCTGGATCATGTCGATGTGTACATTTCTGGGATAAACTGATTGCAAAGGTAATCTAAAGAAAAACTCATAGAGTTTAGACTCACTTTTGTGCTTTAGGAAATGTGTTTCTAGGAACTGAACACGTTCCTAGAATCAAGAGAATATACAAAATCACTCTACCTAAATACTCTAGTGACTCTAATGTTAATTATGTTTTCTTGCTAAGTGCGTGCTCTGTCGATATATTCATGTTCAACTCTTTGAGACCCTATGGACTGTAGCCTGACAGGCTCCTCGGTCTATGGAATTCTCCAGGTAAGAGTACTGCAGTGGGTTTCCATACACATGTTTTCCTGGTTAGAGATTTTTTTTGTTTGTTTGTTAACCTGTATCTTGTTTTTATCATAATATTAATATATTTAAAAGGGACAAGGAAAATCTAATTTCTTGGCTTGTTACATTAGCAAGATACTCATTTCCAGCAGTCTGAAATTTATGGAGGCTATTACATTATACTCTTTTAATCAGCAGAGCTTGAATTCTTATCAGTGCATTTTGCATTATGATGGAAGACATTGATTAAGTTGTGCTTAATGGATTATCAGATATTATCTTCTGTGCAATTTGTAAAGAATTAGGTTAATAATTTTCCAATCTTAAGGTCCAGAAAATTTGGTTTCTTTAATAGGGCATGATTTATTACTTGTACAACGATTGGTTTGATAGAGTGCATGAGGATTAAATTTAGGACAGTTGTTTGGCCTTCTAGGAAAGAACAAACACACTTATGATAAACATAATCAGGGCCAAATACTACCCAGGTAGTATTTTATTGCTATAAAATAAATGTGTTTAAAGTGGGATGGCAATCAACTAACTTTAAAGGAAAATAATACAGCTTAAAACCATTGAGTGACATAAACAAACGTGGGAATTTCAAAAAAGCTTAGTAAAGCCATCAAATGGATTGATAAATATTAAAAAGACACAAGCTTCTTACTAAATAGTTTAATGGAATCAATTAATCTGACATGCTTTAAAAAAATCAAATGCTCCCACTTGAAGATAATTGTTATATTAGGCCAGATGGTGTTTCATTTCTAAAGAACGTATATTAAGACTTGTTTTCACTATATGTAAAGAAACTTGGAATTTTAAAAATATTAATAGGAATTATAATGAATCTCAGGTCTGCAAATGTTCCAATCTACTTTTAATATCAATTACTGCTTTTTTCCCAATTGCTTTCTTTTCCCCTGAATCCTACCTCATTTCTTCTAAAATTACCTCTACTTTCACTGCTTTTTAAAAAAAAAATTGTGTTTTGTTTTTATAGTGTTCTGTTGGTTTCTGCCATCCTCCTCGAATCAGCCATAATTATGCATATGGCCCTTCCCTCGTGAGCCTCCCTCCCCACCCCAGTCCCAGCCTCTGGTCATCACAGAGCTCCAGGCTGGGCTTCAGGGTTATAAAGCAGCTTCTCACCAGCTATCCATTTTACACACGACAGATTTTTTTTTAAATATAAAGATATCTTAATACACACGCCATATCTCTATTGCGTAATTCTTTTTAACAAAAATTTATTTTGTTTGCTCTTGGCCCACTCTTTCATAAGGTGAACAGGACCATTCACACTGAAATATCGGTGATTACAAACAAGAACATGTAACGTTGGCCATAAGATTAGTAACGTAAGTTGCACACACTGGTCACAACCGGATAAAAGTAGAAACTTCAGACATGGATTTGGCAAGACCGGAATCTCAGTGTCCTAATGGCTGGCCTTGTAGGATTAATCGTTTGGACAATTTAATGCTTTACTTTTCATCTGCCTTTTTCTTACAAGGTTAATTATAATTACAGCATACTAAGTAGACTCCAAGTTTTTGTGTGTGTAAACCCAATTTTTAATTGAAGCTATTTTTTGAATTAGGATGAATTTTACTTTGCGTAGACTCCAAGTTTTTGTGTGTGTGAACCCAATTTTTAATTGGAGCTATTTTTTGAATTAGGATGAATTTTACTTTGCTTTGTTTGGATCATGTGTTAAGTCGCTTCAATCGTGTCCAACTGGTTGTGACCCCAGGCTCCTCTGTCCCTGGGATTCTCCAGGCAAGAATACTGGAGTGGGTTGCTGTACCCTTCTCCAGGGGGCCTTCCCAACCCAGGGATCAAACCCACATCTCTCATGTCTCCTGCATTGGCAGGTGGATTTTTACCACTAGCACCACCTGGGAAACCCTAGTTTTGATCACAACAGAACACAAGAGAATGTGCCAGTGAATTTCTCAAACCCCAGAGAAAGGCATGGGAGAAGGCAATGGCACCCCACTCCAGTACTGTTGCCTGGAAAATCCCATGGATGGAGGAGCCTGGTAGGCTGCAGTCCATGGGGTCACACAGAGTTGGACACGACTGAAGCGACTTAGCAGCAGCAGCAGAGAAAGGCATGGGTGGTCTGCAGAGGACTTCTCCCAGTGGTGAAAACCCTCCACTGTCGTGGGAGTGAGCCCAACACAGACCATCCGATGAAATAAACGGTAAGTTTAACTGAAAGCTAGAGAGTAGCTGATTGTGAAAATAACTTTCTGATGGTGATTATTTTTAGATACATTTTTTCTATAAGAGTGGAAATAAGTTTGATGAAGTTTATTTATAAAATCCTCCATGTGTTTTTCGAGCATTTCATTTTTGTATTAGAACATTTATTTTTTCACAAAGACACTGGAAAAAGCAAGCTTCCCCTCGTAAAGTTAGTTGATTTAAGTGAATCAAGCAAACAGTTGATTCCATTCTGAACATCTGAACCCATACACAAAACGACAGTCACATTTGGGTAAATACATCAAATAAACAGAAATGTATAAAACTTAATCATGTCATTTATAGTGTGGCTGTTAAGCAGCAAATTGCATTGGAAAATATGTTAAAGAATAAGGGAGTCACCTCAGCAACCCACTCACAGAGCTCTTTTACATTAAATGGAAGGGACTCTGCGTCCATGTGAAACGCACTGGCTCTGGCTTGTACGTGGGCTGGGGCATTGCTCAGTTCTCACCTGGCTCAGGCGGGCCTGAAGATGCTTCATCACAGGGGACCTGGGCTACACTCTCCAGCCTGGAACTGGATCCAGCTCCGTCAGTCGGGAGTCATCAGACTCTAGCCCCAAGGGCCCTGGGAAAACCCCCGCGGGCCTGGACTAGGTGCTCAGGGACACTGGTGATGCCAGCGTGGAGAGGATGCTCCTAAGTCACTAGCTCTTCTTGCCAGAATTCCTAGACTGGCCTGGAGAGGAACAGATGAGCTCACCGTGTTCCCACACCAGCACGCTTGCATTCCCTGAGGGCAGCTAGCCCTCACCGGCGCTGGAGCGGGATCTGTGATGAATAGCTTCAGATTCTTGTAACTGTTTGAATCTCCTCCTCAGGCCTACAGTGCTCCAGCCTGCCTTCTGCACTTGTGTGGCCACTTCCTGTTTCTAGGGTTCTGATGTCAGGATGGGCAGGGAGAGGACGGCCACTGGGCACCTCCCCTTAAATCGTGTCCCCACATCTGTTCAGACCTCAGGGAAGCTGGCTGCCAGCTCAGGCTGCGAGAAGCCTCTGTACGCACTGCACACTGCAGCTGCGTTGGTGGTTTCTGGACCACTGAGGGGGAGCAAAGAGCTGTGGCTCTCTGGTTGAAGGTAAATACAATAGCATGCTTGAAAGACAGCTTTCATGGACTGTACACTGGTAGTCAAATACATTTTATGGGTTTGCTCACGAAACCTGACCCAGTATTTTGAGTCCCATAAGGTTACATTGAAGATGATTTTATTTTTGCTGTTGTTCAGTCTCTAAGTCATTCCTGACTCTTTGCAACCCCATGGGCTGCAGAATGCTAGGCTTCTCTGTTGTTCACTATCTCCCTGAGCTGCGCAAACTCATGTCCATTGAGTCCACTGAGTCTATTGAATCCTGGGTGCCATCCAACCATCTCATCCTCTGCTGCCCCCTTCTTCTCCTGCCTTCCATCTTTCCCAGCATCAGGGTCTCTTCTAGTGAGTCAGCTCTTCGTATCAGGTGGCCAAAGTATTGGAGCTTCAGCATCAGTCCTTCCAATGAATATTTTAGTTAAATATAAACTGGGTGATTACTTATTTTCTACTTCAAGAATACCATGACTTGTACCCTACCTTGGTTTTTATCTGCTATGGTAATAGCTAATATTTATTGAGCTAGTATGACATGCCAGACACTAGATATCATGTGACTCCAACACCAGCCCATGAGGTGGAGAAAACCTCTTTCTGCACTGAACTGATGATGAAACTGGATCCAGTGAAGTCAGGAGACTGGCCAGGACAAGGACACATGGCTTCTCCAAGCTGCCACCCATGCTCTCCGCTGCTTCTCAAGTTCAAGCCCCAGGTACCGGGGGACACACCCTGTACCATCAGAGTTCCCATTACAGAGTCCGTGTGTCACACGGGGGCAGGGACACTTCCTGGGGAACAAAGACAAGCCCGTTGTGCCCACTGAAATCATACATTGTAGGGGTATTGTTTGGATTAAACTAGATTTCTGTACCCAAGTTCCAGGGAGACTAGTAGGGGTCACCGTCACCATGAAAACCATGAGACGGTTCTGCTTCCCCAAATCCTCCCCCTCAAACATACTTAGCTCGGGGGTCCTTCCAAGCAGAGCTGTCAGAGCACTCTGGGCAGCTACTCAGAGAGGGATCTGGGGGCCCTGCCTTTGTGCTCTGGGAACAAGTCAGGACCTTGAGCACATTCTGGGCTTCTCCTTTGACCTGACCTCCAGGATGTGACCACTGACCCCCACCGCCACTGGGACAGAGGACCCCAGCCCTGTGTCTGGGGGCGCTCAGTAGGGAACCACCAGATCCCCACCACGAGCTGCAGATACAAACAGCACCCACGATGCAGAAATTGCCTTGGCGTGCGGGTCAGTGGTGATTTCATTTGTAAGTAATGTTTTGATTGTCACAGATTATATGTTGCCCTCCCCGCCTGACATTTGTTGTACAGCGGGATTGATTTTTGTGCTCCAGTATGAAAAGGTCACTTTGATCAATGCAGTGTAATTGGCACTAAATTAGGATCATATCAGGTTATTTTGCTATTTAATGATGAAATATTAAAGAAAAGCAGGGGTAGATTGCAGACACTAACGTGCACTTGAAACCTGCTGTAATGATGCTTGATTTTGTAAGAAAAATGGAGAGAAAAACAACTCAAGTGCCGAAAATGACTGTGATGTATTGGAAGAGTGGCTCGGAATGATGTATTTTCATTGGAGAAAGACTGAAAGCCCCAGACACAAAACACGCAGCCCAGCAGTCAGTTCTGCCCTGCTGCACAGAGAGAAGCCTTATAAAGGACCCTATTGATGAGGGGCTCATTACGTGCTAGTTAGAAGGGCTAAGCCTTTCCCTTCTGCATATAGTAATTACGTCTAAAAACACGCGTGCGCCCTGCACCCACTTATTAGACAAACCTCAGCCTTTGATAACCTGCGACTTGGTTATGGTCCCCCAGGTTCCAACGCTTTTCTGCTTGTGGAGAGTATTTCAAGCCCCTTGTCTGTTTTTACGGGTTTGCACCTAAAGGAATTGTAAGCATCGCACGGAGTGTTAAATACTGTGTGTTATTTTCTCCCTTGTAAATAGACGCGTTCCCCCATTATTCTGAAACGTTGTTGAGCAAGAAAAAGCTGCATAAGATTATACTTTTAAATGCAGCTAATGTTGCAGGAAATTTGCTGGGCGCTTTGCTGCTGTTAAGTATATCATCAGGCTGCAGCGCGAACTTAACCGGCGACTCGGAGATGTTAACCTTTTTAGCAGTTAGAAATATGGCACCACAGTTATTGATAAAATAATTCAGGTGCCATTTAATAGGAAAGGGGAGAGGGTGGTGGCAGCCACAGGGGGGTGTCCTGGAGCAGACCAAGGACAGGGAGTCGGGGGCCTTGGAGCTGAAGGTCACCGTCCTTCCCAAGGAGATTTCAGACAGGGCCCCTGGACGGCCCTTCTGGCTTCCAGGACACATAAGATGACGACATGGTAAAGCGAGTCGTTCATGGTAGCATCCGAGCCGCCGCCATTCCTTGCGTCTGGAACGACACCTGTCTTTCGGGGTCAGGAGGATGCTTTTGTTTGTCTTAGTGTCTGTGGCGAGTGGAGTTGTGTCTCCCCCAGAAGGTGTGTTCAAGTCCTGACCCCTGTTCCTGGGAACGTGGCTTATTGGAAATAACATTTCTGCAAATGCGGTCAAGTTAGATGAAGTCACTGAGGGCGAGCTGGCCTGGGACTGGTGTCCTTCTAGAAGGGAGGACCGAGGAACAGAAGAGACTCGGGAGAAGCTATATGTGGACACAGAAACTGGAAGGCCCTGTCTCCAGGCCCAGGGCCAGCGAGGGTCAGCATCCACACCAGCAGCTGGGAGAGGCGGGAGGCCCGTCCCCCCACCCCCAGACCCTCCCCGAGAGTCTCACAGGGACCACAGCACAGCAGACAGCTGGAGCTTGGGTTTCTGGCCTCCAGGATGCCGAGGACATAAATTCCTATTGTTTTAAGCCACTCAGTCTTTGTTACAGTGGTCCTAGGAAACTACCATAATATCACAATATTTTAGCTGAAAGCATCCAACACTACATTTCCCCCAAAACCAATCCTCTGAAAGTACCCCACTTGTCTCATGGGCATTGCCAGAGGGAACAGGGGCCCAGACCCCACACCAGCACGAGGAGGACCCCTGAAGGAGGGGAGCTGAGCCATGGCCACCGCATCCCACCCTGTGGGTGGGGCTGCCTCTGGACACAGTGAACCCTGCACCTGGATGGAGCTGACCCTGCACATCTGGAAGAGGCAGGAAGGGAGCACTCGAAGTGGGTCAGCCAGAAGCCAAGGTGAGCGATGGGAACCATCACGTCCCAGGCTGGACCCAGGGGTTTGGGGGCGGTGCCAGCATCCTGGGCCACACAGACCCGTTCATCTTGTCCACCTGTTCCCCTCCTCAGATCTGCCCTGGCCTATCTGCGGGTGACCCAAGGAATCGGCCACGTCCTGCTGTTGTGACTGGTTTCAAAGCCCTGGAGACCTTCTCCCCACCACCCTGTCAATACCACTCCAGATCCACCTTAACCCTGGACAGCAGTTCAATCCAGCCAGCTTGTGTTGGAGCTGGGGCTCCTTGACGTTCATCTGCAGCGGGTCTGAGCCTTTGGTTGTCTGCCCCTTCTCAGGCTGAAAGAGCATTTGCCATTGTCACCGAAACGGGAACACTAGGAGGTGCCCGTATAGCCCATATATGCTCAGATACATCCAGAAATATCCATGTTGTTGTTCAGTTACTCAGTTATGTCTGACTGAGACCCCTGTGGACTGTAGCCCACCAGTCTCCTCTGTCCATGGAATTCTCCAGGCAAGAATACTGAAATGGGTTACCATGCCCTTCTCCAGAGGAATCTTCCTGACCCAGGGATCGAACCCGAGTCTCCCACATCTCCTACACTAGCAGGTAGATTCTTTCCTGCTGTGCCACCAGGGAAGCTGCAATATGCATATATAAATCTAGACATATCTATATATATGCATCTCGTCATAACCTCTCACACCCCTCTACCCCATCAGAACCTCTTCTCTGCTCCCAGGACGCAGCAGCCTCCTGCCTCCTGTGATAACCATGTTGGATCATCCTGGCCGAGCAGCTCCCCTAGAAGGCCCTTCGACACAGGGAATTGAGGTCTGCGTCTCTGAGAATCGACCAGCCAGCCCACCCGCTCAAGGACTGCACAGGGCAGAGGGCAGGTTCCTGGGCTCCTTCTCTGTCCCCTGCTGGAAGTGTCCTCCTGCTTCCAATAGGACCTCACATCCTGCTAATCCCAGGGTGCACAGACCCCTGATGAGGTCAGCATCCTGAGTCTTGGGCCTGTGCCCAACCCCACCCCTTGAGGAATTCCAGGCAAGTCCATTGTTTCCAGCAGAATTCCCATCTTGGAGAAGAGCGTCCCAGCAGTTCAGCGTTGTCCTGACACGACCCTTCCTTGGAGCACTTAGACCACTCTGGCTCCCAGGAAAGCCGCTGCTTCTGGGTGGGCTGGGGGCTGGTCATCCTGGGCTCTGGCCACAGCTCCTCAGATGGACCCCTGGCTGAGGTCGAGGCATCCAGTCTTATGCTGGTGAATGAGGAGCCCTGCACACCCTCCGTGCAATAGCACAGCATGCGGGGCGGCAGACCATACCAGAAGCAGGTACTAGTCCCAGGAAGGGTGAGGTGCTCTCTGTCCAGAGCAGAAGGGGGTAATGTCACCGACCTGCAGGTCATGGCTGTGGACTCCTTGAATTCTAGGGCTGGCCCAGAGAGGATAGGACTTAATTGCTCAGGGCACGAGTCTGGTGTCCAGATGATGCCCACAATGAAGCTGGCGCCCGGGTTGGACTTGGGCCGGCTCCGTGGCCTCCACCCTGCTATCCCACCGTGACGTGGGCTCCCACGTGGCTCGGGTCTGGCGGGTCTGTGGGGACCTGGGAAGCAGAGCTGTGAGTGTCAATTCAGTCTCCACCAATGACTAGCTGTGCAACCTTGGCTCTGTTTATTAACCACCCTGAAGCTCTGTTTCATTTGCAAAGATAACAATAATATGCATGACTGCAAAGGGTGGTGGGCACACTGCCTGGTGCACAGGAGTCTTTCTTCCTCCCACACCTCCCCTCGGGTTCTTACTCTGCGCGACCGACAACCCTTTCATGAGTGCTTTTTTTAATGAAGCATTCGCCTTGTAGGGATTTTCTAAAGTAACTTCATAAGCTTGTGACTTTTGGGCTAGAAAATCCTGGTAACCAACCGTTGAATCTGCTTAAGAAGCTAATGTCCCAACCCACTTTTAACCTCAAAAGATCACTTTGGTGAGTTTGGTAAAGAAATAAAAATGATAAAAACAAAACAAAACAAAAAAACAAGTTGGAGCTCTGGTTTCTATCCCTTGTCGGGTTTCTCCTCAGTCGGTTCCCAGGGTGTGAAGGGCCGGGACCCTGGGCCCTTTTCCGTGCCTTCCCCTGGTCAGTCCAGCTCTGTGTTGCAGGCAGCAGCTTCCAGATGGACCGGCCATCTCTGGCTGTCTCTCTGCATGTTTAGAGCAGCTGCCTTCCCGGGAAAATCCATGTCCACTCCCCGGCACGGGCCTCCCACCAGGTGTCCAGCACCAGGGCTCCCCACCAGGGAGCCATCCGGCAAAGTTGACATGTCCGTCCTCAGATCCTGGGACCACAAAGAAATTGTGATACACTTTATAGTGGAAAATGCATTTCCTCTACAATGCTGGTGTGGGCCCCGGGTAGCGGGACTCTTCACTTGTGGTTTTCCCAGGCATCTTCAAAGCTGGGCAGAACAGTTAAGGGCAGAAGGAAATGTACCCTTTGATGTCAGTGGACGGCACAAAATAAATGCACATTATAATTACAGTTATATAAGGCACATCTTCTGAAATCTTTTACCATCGAGGTTGACTCATAGTGTGTTATAAACAAATTAGAGACAAGCAGGCAATTTTCCAAGTGGAATTCTGCAATTCTTATTGGACTTTTTAATACATATAAACAGACAAAAGTATTTTCAAGAATTATATCTATTTTTCAAGGTGTCACTCAGAGAGTGACATTACAAAACCTAGATTCAAGAGGCAATAGTTTGATATCCAAAATAAAACATTTGTGGGAAAATGCATTCTATGTATTAAGTTATCTTTCTAGAAAACATGCAGTTACATTAAGAATATACCTGAAAGTCTTGTTAAAACTTGTTTATTATTTAGTTTCATGGTTTATGAAAGGAAGAGTTGTTTAGTCGTGTCTGACTTTTTGCGACCCTATGGACTATACAGTCCATTGAATTATACTTGAACGCTAAAACAACATCTAGTTGAATCACTTGAAACAGCAGTTTCCAACCTTTTTTGGCGCTGGGGACCAGTTTCGTGGAAGGCAATTTTTCCATGGACTGGAGGGGAGATGATTTCAGGATGATTCAAAGACATTCTGTGTATATGTATAGTGCACTTTATTTCTGTTCTTATTACATCAGCTCCATCTCATATCATCAGGCATTAGACTCTGGAGGTATGAGACTCCTGACTTAAATCACATCTGAACTATCTGCCAAAATACAAATAAACACACTGTTATACAGAAGCTGGCCCGTGCCATGTTGTATATGCGATCAATCGTGTCCTACTCTTTGCGACCCCTTGGACTGTAGTCTGTCAGGCTCCACTGTCCATGGGATTCTCCAGGCAAGAATACTGGAGTGGGTTGCCATTTCCTTCTCCAGGGGATCTTCCCGACCCAGGGATCGAACCCCCATCTCTTGAGTCTCTGCACTGGCAGGCAGATCCTTTACCACTAGCACCACCTGGGAAGAAATCAACCTATCTACATGCAAAGGATGCCTGGATCCTGCCTGGTTTGGAAAGATCATTTGTGACCACCCAAATCTCCCAGAAAGAAAAACTTTAGATTCTGTGTTGTTATTTCTGACTTATGATGAGAAGTGAAATGATGCCAATATCTTTGGGTCATTTGTAGATGTTGAATTAATCTTCCCATACCAACAATTTTTGAAATGTTATTTTTCCTTAGGGTAAAAGAAATGCATGTACTCCAAAAATATTGAATTATAAACCTTATTTAAAACTTAAATAATATAAAGTGACAAAAGAAATAAAGCAAGCGTTTTCCAGAACTCACTTTTCAAAAAAATCACTATCGTGTTTTGGTATAAAAATAGTTAATGTACTCTCATTTTATGCCACATATTAGTCAGTTCTTTTACTTTTTAGAAAGATTTTATTTTTATTAAGATATGCACAATTGCAAAATTGTTCTGCATAAATTGTCAGAAAAAAGCTGGACTCTGGTTTCATCCCTTCTCCCAGCTCCACCAGCCCCTGAGGCACATGCTTGGAACCCTTTCAGCAGATGGTTTATTATTTCCCTCTTGTCTCCAAATTACATTGTCACGCCAGTCGGTCTTGACTCCCCTGTTTAGGCTTTGCCATTCCACCTCTCTCTCAAGTGTGAGAATTAACTTTCATTCAAATCCTCTTCCCGTGAACTTTTCCTTTCTTCTCCACTCATGAGAGTTACAACATGATTTTAGATGGCTACATTTTCACTGCTTTTATTATTACAGTACATTATCATATGCAGAGGTTGGCTACAGATAACGTTGCACTGAGCCATAGAATAACCTATTTCCTTTTGGCAAAACCTTTTCCCCCACAAAGTCAGTCAATTAAAAGAACAGGGCAAAAATTACAACTCTTTTCTTTAAATTAACAATCCTTAAATTTAATTTTTGTTTATCTTTTTTGGTGTACAGTTCTATAAGTTTTAACACACTTACAGATTCATGTAACCTCTGGCAAACTCAGGGCACAGAGCAGTTCTCCCAGCACAGGGTACCCCCCATCTCCCGCAGCTTGCTTTTACTTTGCGGACAAACTCTTCCCTGATTGGTTCTCAGTCCCCAAGGCTCTGCCTCTTCCAGGATGTCTTGAACATGGAATCATGCATTATGTCACCTGTGACCTCACACATTCAGCACAATCTCGTGAGATTTGCCCAGCTCGCTTTACATATCAGTAGTCTTCTCCCCCTCCTCGCACTGGAGACTGTCCTATTGTATATTCCTTCCTCCATTTAAGGAAGTTGGGTTGTTTCCTAAGTAGAAAGAAAACTGCTGTGAACATTTGTGTGCAGGTTTTCGTGTGGACATTTATTTACAGCAAACGCCTAGGAGCTGCATTCCTAGGTCACACGTTAAGGACACGTTTACTTGTGTAAGAAGCTGCCACCCTTCTGCAAGCCCACAGCAATGTCTGAGAGTTCTGAGTCCTTCAAGTCCTCGATTTGGAGGGCTCTGGTAGCTCAGGTTTCACTTCCCATGGTTTAATTAACTAATATCAGCCCCACAACACGGTTGAAATTTCATCACTAGGGAATATTCACTGTGAGTAATTTCATCAAAGACAGACACTGCTGCTGGATCCTGCATCCACAAGCCACTCCATCCATAAGTGACAGATGCAGGTCACGACCAGTGACCACTGGCACCGAGTCCATCACGCTAGCTGGGACTGGTCGGTGCACGTCTGAGGTCCCATCCAGACATAGACAGCATGGTGCCTGGTTCTGTCACCTGCCTGTGTCCTCCTGTGACACTTTGCAAAAATGGACAGCTGGAAGAGAAAATCGGCCAAAAGAGGTGAATGTACAACAAACAAATGAAGCATCAGCCTTGGAAGTGAAGCTTCAGTCAAAGACTTGGATGGTGCAGTCACCAGCAAAGGCATCCCTGGGAAGAGACACCAGCACGAACCTCAGGCTACAGGCATCTCGGAGCCTTTCTCCACATCTAGAGGAAGGACACGGTGCTGGATGCTGATGCAAGCTCAGAGAGGATCGCGATCGCTCACCCAGGTACAGTAAAGGCTCCACCTGTCGTGGAAGTTGTAAAAAAAAAAGGAACAACTGTACTGTTCAGACTACTCTTGAGAAGTCTTCTTCCGGAGAAGCCAACCGTTTTAATTCTCAATGTTTCTAATGTTTTCAATTACAATGGACTAAATTCATATTACTTTCACTATTCATTTTCCTCTACATCAAAAACTAACAATGAAAGAGCATTGAAAGTCTCCAAGAATATGCTTAAAGGTCACTGAACGATCTCAGTTTGCCCATTGATTTTTGAGGCTGCTCTGTGTGGTTTCCACTGGCTGTCCTGATCATGGGTGGAACTGTCAAGTTTGTTTATTTATAGTAGTTTCTATCCTAATAAGTGTGGAGCAGTACCTCATCATTTTAACTTGCATTTCCTTAATTGCTAAAATGGTGGGCATATTTTTACGTGCTTATTTGATGTCTGAATACTTTGTTAAAGTGTCTTGTGAATCTCTAGCCCAATTTTTAAAGGACAGCTTGGAAAACTGCCCTTTGCTCCTGAGAGAAGAATTCAGTTCAGTTCAGTTCAGTCACTCAGTCGTGTCCAACTCTTTGCGACCCCATGAATCGCAGCACGCCAGGCCTCCCTGTCCATCACCAACTCCCGAGTTTACCCAAACTCATGTCCATCGAGTCAGTGATGCCATCCAGCCATCTCATCCTCTGTCGTCCCCTTTTCCTCCTGTCCCCAATCCCTCCCAGCATCAGGGTCTTTTCCAATGAGTCAACTGTTCGCATGAGGTGGCCAAAGTATTGGAGTTCCAGCTTCATCATCAGTCCTTCCAATGAACACCCAGGACTGATCTCCTTTAGGATGGACTGGTTGGATTTTCTTGCAGTAATTAGGTTGTTATTATCTAGTACAGGCAAGATGCAAAGAATGTTAAGTAGCGGGCAACACTCCCCTTTCTTTTTTGTTTTCCTTAATGCTTAAAATCACTGTTACTAACATGAAATCCTAAATTTTACCTTGAGAAAATATTAATTGAAAACCAGTTTTGTGCTGAGTACTTTTCTAGGAACAGTAGGAAATATGATAGTGAAAATATGGGGTTCTTATATGGGCTTCTCACTTTCCAGGTGGTACGACTGGTAAAGAATCCTCTTGCCAATGCAGGGGGGCTTCTCTGATAGCTCAGTTGGTAAAGAATCCACCTGCAATGCAGGAGACCCCGGTTCAATTCCTGGGTTTGGAAGATCCACTGGAGAAGGGATAGGCTACCCACTCCAGTATTCTTGGCCTTCCCTTGTGGCTCAGCCGGTAAAGGATCCACCTGTGCTGGTTCTATCCCTGGATCTGAAAGATCCCCTGGAGAAGGAAATGGCAACCCAGTCCAGTATTCTTGCCTAAGAAATCCCATGGACAGAGGAGCCTGGCAGGCTACAGTCCATGGGGTCACAAAGAGTTGGACACAACCTAGTGATTAAGCATGCACACACACACACACAATTTGGTGGTGTAATATGACTCTAGTAGAAGTTGTGGTTTAATGGATCTTGGGCCATCTTCTAGGAAGAGTGAGGGCCTGGCTGTGTGTACTCCAGTCACCCTCCCCCGTGGAGTAGGAACCATCCAGGCTCATGTGTCAAGCTGTTTGATCATCAGTGCATAAGGGCCCTCTTATAATTAGCACCAATTATTTATTTTACCATACAAAACTACCTTGACAGTTCTGATTTCTAATCTTTTTGAATATCTGGCTACAGGCAGTTGTATTTTTTGAAGTTATTGTTACAATCACTAATTCAGTTATCCAAGAGCAAAAAGCTCATCATCTCAAGTCCTCAAGCTTTATAATATGTATTATAATAACAAAGAACTCACTGTTAATCGATGAAGCCACACACTGCACATACAAACCTCACTACAGACTTAGGGGAAAATCATCGTGATAACAACGTCATCAAAAAGCAAAGTGAAGCTTCGGCGGTTAAACACCAGTGCTGAAGCCTTGTAAGAGAAGAGCTGGGCCTTGTGATGCTGGCTCCTTGAAGCCGTTTCCCCGTCTCTAACCATGCTCCTAACTGAAAATGCAGGATTTTCCTTGCATTTTTTAAAACCTTTTTCGTTCTATTACCGGAAATAATTTATACACTTCAAATAAGCAAAGCATTGTAGTATAATGCACATTTACATAAATGACTAGACCACAAAAATGAACAAAACGAACCAAAGAGAGTTAAAATATCAATGTCTAAGAGAAAATATTCTTTCTGAACTAGGGTATGGCCCCATCTTTGAAATGCCTCTTTCAGGGCAGAAACAGGACATGATTGGGCTGTAAACAGGCCTCGTCCTGGCTCCCTCTTCCCCACCCTGGACAGTGAGATGAGAAGGCCATGGGGAACACATCCTGGGGCAGCTGCGGCCTCCTCCTAAGTTCCACCAGCAACCGGCATGAGCGTGGAGATGGTGCAGGTGGACGCGCAGAGCCAGGTGGACAGCTGGAAGGCTGAGGAGGAAATCAGCTTCATGCAAGAGGTACAGAAGAAGCACAGAGCCATTCTGTTCACACTTGAAGCAAAACACAGTCTCTCTCCTCCCTCTTTGGCCATGCTTACATTTCCTCTGGAAGTGCTGGCCAACGTGGAAAGCTGTAACACAATGTGAAGGCAGACAAAATAAATCTTTAATAAATAAAGTACCTTATTCTTAGCTGACAATGTTCAGTATCAATAAGACTTCAGTTGCCCAGTATCCATATATAGATTAATATATTTAATATAATACCAGTGAAAATTCCAACCCATTCGCAATGAGTTAATTTTCTAAAACCGCTTCCAAAATTTATCTAGAAAAAGGAATGTCTTTGAACAATCAGGAACATCCTGGCGACGATCCACGAGATGGCCCTGCTCTGTGGCTGATCCTGTGCTTTCCAGGCCACTCCTCTCAGAGAAGCCACCCTGAGGGGCTGCTGCAGTCTTTCTGTCCATTTTAGAGGCTGAGCAAGTTGTCGAGGTTTCACGGCCGGGAAGCGCCTGTCAGGAACCTGGAGGGGCCCTCTGACCCCTGTCCCATCTCCGAGGAGGAGGGGGAAGGAGGTTGTCCCCTCTGGTGGTTATTATCACTTACAAAGTTAGGTAATAAACCCGAGTCAGCCACGTGGAGAGAGGAGCCTACCCAGGAACGTGCGTATGCGCAAAGAGAGATTTAGAAATGTAGTAGATGAAATAGGTGGTCTAGTCTCTCAGGCGTGTCCGACTCACTGCGACCTCATGGACGTTAGCCCACCAGGCCCCTCTGTCTATGCATACCTCAGACCACCAAGAAAAAATATCAATTAATGCGCAAGGCTGTAAAAAAATTAAGCTGGAGCTCTGCATCACCTTTCACACTAAAATAAATTTCATGTCAGCAAAGATTTCTGCATAAACAGCAGCATGTGTATCAAGCATCCAAGAAGGCTTAAATAGTAATAAACGGAACACAACTCTAATTACAAAGCATGTGAAATGCAAACTGTTAGAGAATTCACAAAAGAAGAAATACGCATAGCAAATCAAATATGAAAAGATATTCCACTTCACCAGTAATCAACTTCCTATAATAAAAATGACCTGGAAATTTCATTTGTCCAGCATCATCTTGGAAGAAAAGAAAAGGAAAAAAAAAAAAAGCTACCCTTTTGCATTTTATGGGTCAGAATTGGCACAAACACTGACGTTTTCCAGATAATTTGACAAAATGTGTAAAAGTGATCAAACTTAAAATAAGCTTATTTTTAAGGGTCAAGTTTGATTCTGATATATTTAATGGAAAGAATTAGATAAGTCAAGCCAAGATATATGTACAATAATGTTCATTACAACATTATTTATATTGAAGGAAATGGGAATCGACCTAAATGTTCATCAAAGGGAATCTGTTAAATAAATTAGTGAACATCTATACTATTCAGCTATTAAAAAGAATGATGTAAACCCACATTCGCTGACTTGGAAAAATGTCCATGAGCAAACAAAGCAGGTTGCCAAATGACCTGCGGTGTACAATGCCAATTCATGAGTGTGCCCAGGAGAGGGAGGGAAAACTCAGCAATAAAAATGCCAGGGTCACCTTTCGCGCATCCCAGGTATGGCGTTCGGTCAGACCCTTTGGTTCCTTTGATACATAGATACCATAATCACTTTCCTGAAACTATTACAAAAGCCTGGTGCTTTTGAGGCAAGTTTATCACATTTCCTTATTTTGGTGCTGTTTCTATATAAAAGAAACACAATATTTTATTCCTTTGTAAAAATATGAAGGCAAATAACCTTTAGTGTAATTCATCGGAAGTTGATTTGGTACCTGAAAAAAACAAAAAATGCAATTCAACTTTAAACAAATATTATATGGGCATGTTAATAATAATTTCAACACTTACCTTGATTATTTATATAGAATTAGTTTCTTTTCACATAACCTACTGTTTTTCTGGTGGAATAGTAAGCATGCCTAATTTAATGATATAATTTGGAGAAATTCAAGATGTTCTTGGGGACATAAATATTTTATGTCCTAGAGTGATGACCTGGAAATCAGATCTTTACGGTGGGCCCGAGGGTGAAAAATGAAAGCGTATATATGTGTACTTCCTGCTTATCTGTATTTCCTGTGTGTATGTAGAGAGACAGTTGCGATGCATAGTTATAGATTTGCTTGTGCAAACAGAGGAGCATACCAGCTTTCTCATGCAGCAAATCTTATTTCCGATACAAATTTGAAAGTCTGTGAAGCATGATAATATTAACTCTGGGACCCATGACCTCCCATAAAACAAAGGGAGGAAATGTGGTGGGTTAAGGGGATTCGAATGATGCCTTTGGACGCAAACGCCCCCGTAATGACTGGGGAAGATTTATACGCTCTCTCCAGGTATAATTAGACACCCTCAAACCCATCTGACCCTGCTGGGGTGAAGAGCTCGTCTGGTTTTTGTTTCAGCGGATGAATCAATACTCACACGTTTTACCAGTGTGGAGTGAAATTGAGGAAATGAAAATCGGATAATTTTGCTCCCTGTGTCGTCCAGACAGAGGACAGCACTGTTAGCCTTTGACAGGAAGATCTATTTTCAGTTTCTGAAAAGGCTCGTGTCAATTTGGAAACTTCTTCTATCATCGATTTTCAGTTTTGTTAAAAAGGATGCTTTATCAGGAAGAGTAGTCCCAGCGACTGTGGATACTCGTATCTCCTTTACGAGTAGGTGGATGTGTATTTTAATTTGGGATCTGGTGGGTTTACACTGCAGGTGCTTTTGTTTGATTGCTGTCTGACCCACAGTCATAGGTACCTTCACCTTTACCTGGGCAGGTCAGAATCGCCCGCTCATGAGGGTCATGTCCAACCAGGGGTACATTTGTGCAATTGTTCATCTCCCCTTAATCTTTTAGGATCAGTTTGCTGACATTTTGCAAATGTATATTCTGCTTGATGACACATTGTTGGTATCAGGATTTGCAAGCTTTTAAATTTAAACATCTTTGAAACAGACACATTATTGGATACTTATTGAGTATATTTTAAGGAAGCAATACTGCTGCTGCTAAGTCGCTTCAGTCCTGTCCGACTCTGTGCGACCCCAGAGACGGCAGCCCACCAGGTTCCCCCGTCCCTGGGATTCTCCAGGCAAGAACACTGGAGTGGGGTGCCATTTCCTTCTCCAATTCATGAAAGTGAAAAGTGAAAGTGAAGTCACTCAGTCGTGTCCAACTCCTAGCGACCCCATGGACTGCAGCCCACCAGGCTCCTCCATCCATGGGATTTTCCAGGCAAGAGTACTGGAGTGGGGTGCCATTGCCTTCTCCGGAAGCAACCTGCTGCTGCTGCTAAGTCACTTCAGTTCAATTCATATCAATTATTTATTGAATTTATTTTGAGGCAGCACTGCTGCTGCTGCTGCTGCTAAGTCGCTTCAGTTGTGTCCGACTCGGTGCGACCCCATAGACGGCAGCAGGTGCCGCACAGGCTCCTCTGTCCATGGGATTTTCCAGGCAAGAGTACTACCAGTGTCCAATTCGGCACTAGTCGGTAACAAGCCAACATCACCCTACATATCCATTATTTATTGAATATATTTTGAGATGGCACTGTGCTGTGCTTAGTCACTCAGTCGTGTCCGACTCTTTGCAACCCCATGGACTGTAGCCCACCAGGGTCCTCTGTCCACGGGGATTCTCCAGGCAAGAATACTGGAGTGGGTGGCCTATGCCTTTTCCAGGTGATCTTCCTGACCCAGGAGTTGAACTGGGGTCTCCTGCATCTCCATCTCCTACAGGCAGATTCTTTATCAGCTGAGCTACCAGGGAGGCCTCTGAGGCAGCAGTACCAGTGTTCACTTTGGCATTGTTTGGTAACAAGCCAGCGACACCCTACTTATCCTAGAAGTCTGCCTCGTCTGTGAATCCACTGTGACTTCCCCTTGATCTTCTGGGCTTCCTGCAGCCCCGCCTCAGGACTTGGAATCCTGTATGGAAATGTTCTCTCTGCATATTTATGCCTTGTCCCTCAACTGCAAATTTCTTGAGAGATGAAGGTTTATTCCCCTAAGTTGCTTGGACTTTGAGAGTGCCGGTGTAGAGTAAGACTCAGTATCATTAATCGGTGGTAAAGCTATACACGTGCCCCATCAGGCCAGGAGGCAGTCCGCTTGAAGAATACGTCTGTGTCATTACTGACTCTAATTTGACTTTTTGCTACTAACACCTAAAGCATTGCAGGATGTTTTGAACAGCCAGTGGACCTCTGTCTTAGTCTGTTTGAGCTGCTATAACAAAAAATACCACTCATGGGGGCTAGAACAGCAAACGTTTCTTTCTTACTGTTCTGGAGGTGGGGAAGCCAAGATCCAGGCACCAGCTGATCTGGGGTCTGATGAGGACTTGCCTCTCGGTCCACAGACGGGGCTTTTCCTGTGCCTTCACGTGGCAGAGAGAGTGCTGGTTCTCTCAGGCCTCTGACAGGGCACTGATCACATTCATGGAGCTTCCACCCTTGCAACCTCATCACCCCAGAGGTCCTACCACCTAACACCATCACCTTGGGGGTTAGGGTTTCAATAACACAGAGATTTGAGAGGACACGAGCTGTAGTGCTGGAGAAGACTCCTGAGAGTCCCTTGGACAACACAGAGGTCAAACGAGTCCATCCTAAAGGAAATCAACCCTGAATATTCATTGGAAGGACTGGTGGTGAAACTGAAGCTCCAATACTTTGGCCGCCTGATGCCAAGAGCCAACTCACTGGGAAAGACCCTGATGCTGGGAAAGATTGAAGACAGGAGGAGAAGCGGGTGGCAGAGGATGAGATGGTTAGGTAGCATCACCAACTCAGTGGATATGAGTTTGAGCAAACTCTGGGAGACAGTGGAGGACGGGGAAGCCTGGCAGGCTGCAGTCTATAGGGTCGAACGGAGTCAGGCACAACTCAGTCACTAAACAAGAACAGCAAGCATTCATTCTACAGCAGTGTCACTGCCCAGGAGAGCTGTTTGTTTGGTGTACTCTTGTACGTTGGCCTTTATGTGATCAAGTTGGCATAATGATAAAACATTATTGAAGACGAGAGCCATGGTAGGCATAACTCAAGAGGTTTCTTTTCTCAAAGTTTTTAATAAGTGGTTACCTTGATGAACACATTACCCAGAGCCAAGGAATCCTTCCGAAAGAGACTTTATTCCGAACTTTGTGGGTAAGTCTGCTTGAGAAGAAAGATTTATGCAAACCATAGTCTGTTTCTTTCTGAAACAGATATGACTTCGGTTTCTACAGGGATTTATATGAAATATGGACCACAGAGCAACCACATTACTCCTTGCACGACTTTTGCCAACAGGATTCTATTCATGCGCAGACTCATGAAAGCGCCAGAACTCTGGCAGCCACTGGCACGGTTGCTGAAAGTTACATGGCTTGCCCTGCATCTCTCGATCACAGCACTGCAGAGATATCACCTTCTGGATGTTGTGAAAATTGGAGCAGAAATCTGTGTGTGGATCGCATGGGCCATTTCCACTTGGATCTATTTGGAATCATAAGCGTGGTACGGTGCCTTTGCTGAAATGTGGTTCCTGACAAGCTGTTGTGAATTTATGTTAATTAAACCCCCTAAACCTTGCTCCTTTAATCACATCTATTTATTTACCTAATGTGGTGACTAGTGAAGATGCTTCCTCTGAAGTCCTGAGGTGAACCAAAATCTAACTAATCCTTGTTTTTGTTTGTTTTCTAATTTTCCATGCTGCTGCCTGTAAGTGCTTCCCACTGGAGGTCAAACTATTTTCTCTATTAGCACTTGAAAGGTTAAGCTAGCTCTAGCTCCCAGCTGGGAGGGGCTGCTGTGGGTGGTTCCTGTAGTTACAGCCGGTCCTCCTCACCTGGAAGCCAGGAAGTTTCCACCCAGGCACAGGGAATCGCTTGGGTGACATTGTTTTTTTCATTCCTGGTTTTATACAATAAGGTTGCTCTTGCATCTGTTTTTACTGTGCCTTTTCAAACATCAAATGTTCGGAGGAACACCGTGGTTAAGAAGTCTATTTGCGTGAGGGTCTCATTCTTCCAGCAAACTGCTCTCCAGCAACTCACAGTGTGACTTGGTTTTTGCTTCTGCTCTTGCATGTTGTTTCAGGATCCAGAAGCCCTCTAACGGCACAGCAAAGGAGGTTGTCAGGGGCGCTTGGCACGGATCAAACGAAAAGACGATAAGAAAGTTCTCATTCTAAGGAATCGGTTTTAGAAACTGCCCAATAAAATGTTGTCCTGTAGGACCAGATGCTTTTCCTGTGTGGTCTGAAGGCCTGACGGTGAAAGGGGTGGGGCAGGGGTTTACAGGTTTCCTTTCCTGTTTGTGTGACCGTCTCTGTCTCCCGCTCACCACCCCCTAGTCAGTGAAACAGATGGGTGTGTGTTTGGAACATACCAGGCCAGTGAGGTCTAGGCTGTTACTTTCATTCAAGCCGAGCCTGCTAACCAGGGTTTCCATCACACGGACATGCCCACATCAGCCCCGGCTGCAGCAGGCAGACCTGGCGGAGTGAAGCAGAAGCGGCCCGACTTCAGAGGCTGGGCGTCTTCCCAGGGACCACGAACAAGCAGCACCATGGGCCTTCAGTCGAAACTCAAGTTCGGACTGGATACGTTCCTCCTTCTGGGAGGATTGCTCTTTGAGAGACTGTCACCTTTTTGCAGAAATAACATAAAATGGGAACTTCACTGATTTTGGACTGCAGCATCTTATGTGTATTGAGCAGCATTCCTACATGAAAATTTTTCTTTAAATACCTTTCGATTACAGGAAGTGTCTCTCTCACAAGGCTCCTAAATTCAGCAAAAAACTGATAGGTTTTCAAAGGATAGTCAATGACTTTGTTAGCTAGACTCCTCAGGACAGTGACCTATCACATAGCATCCACGTTCAACTTTCACACCATGTTATATTAACTTTGAAAAATGAAACATGTTTCTCCTCAGATGTCTGATAGAAATGATTTTTTAGTACAATGTGAGTTATAGTCCAAAATATTGTTATAGATAATTTGCAATTGCCTCGTTTTCTTCATTCACTGTGACAGCCTTGTTCTCTTGAGTCCACACATGGTCACTTATGGTCTGATGAGTTCCCTCTGGGTCAAGACCATGGCCAGCCAGCAGACTGGCAATGACGAGACATCCAGAACATTCTATGGGTGGATCTTGACGCGACCCACTACAACGGCTCAAGCTATCACATAACAGCATGTACTTCATCACATCTCTAATTATACAATTGCATAACAGTCCATAACAGCTCCGTACGGACTACGAAGTAGTAATATGCATTTCTGAAAGTCCATAATTATGTAATTACATGATGGTCTATAATTAAGGACTATTGGGTAAATATATAATTGAGGATTTTAAAAATCCATTGTAAAGTACTTTAAAAATGACTGCAATAAAAGAAGACAAAAAAGAAAAAGACTCAATCACAGCCAACTGGAATATTTTGGATTTTAGTGAATTTCACTAAATTCAAGTGATTAACACCTGGAAAATGTGTCCCTTCTCCCTGGTGTCCTTTCTCTGTATCAGTCACAGCCTCTGGGGGCTCATAGGTGATGCTGGTGTGATGGACCCACAGGGACAAGGATGTGGCTCGAGGTTTGCAGTCGTGGCAGGAGGAAGGAGTTGAGTCAGGTGGAAACTGCCCCTGGTCCACCCACTGCCCTGGTCTCCAGGTATCTCCAGAAGCTTCTATTAGGACAGGCTGTTTCCCACAGTATCTTTATCAACTTCACTAAGCAGCAGCCTCACCAGGGAGAGGAGCATCTACCTAAGTCCTCTGCAGGAATTACAAACCTGCACTTGGAATTGTGACTAAATTCCTGAACATGAGGGTGTGTGGAAGAGGGCCACCCAGAGGATGAGGAGGGGTCTGAGATGGGAGCTAGGGAGATGGGTTGGGGGAGCTGAGCGGACACCTGAGCTGTGAAATCACAGCCTCTCTGGAGTCCCTGGAATTTTCCGACACTCAGTTCCTGGTCTGACAACATTCTCCTCTAATCCTTGGCAGCCCCATCTTCTTTCCCTCCTGCTTTATCCTTTTATTTGCTGCAGACGCAGAGTGGAGAGACAGGAGGTACCCCCCAGATCCACTTCGAGGAGAGCATCTCAGCATGAATGCACACCCGGGTCACCGCCACAGTCATGGCCACGGTCATGGCACAGGTGGGCGTGAAATTAACAGCACAGCCTGCAGGAGCAAGAAGAGTGCTCGTCAGGGCCCGGCCACTTCACGTGGGAAACCACCACGTGGTTGGGGACGTATTCATGCACTTCAGTTACACGTAAGTTTAAATTCTTCTCTGAACTATGCCCCCGCCCCTGCATTCTTCTGGGCTCCTGCTAGCCCACCTGAAGTTGCACTAACGTGACCCACTTCCTTAATTACACTGATGTGCCCAGCTATGCAAACAGCTTCTCAGCCAGACCCTGAGAACTAATTTTAGATGCCCTTCACAGGCAGTGCCCCGGATGGCATGAAATTCAAATTCTGTGCTGACCCCAAATCTGACTCTGCTAGGGGTGACAGGGGCAGTGCTGGGCACCCCTCTGGAGGAGGGAGAGTGGGTATCACCTGAAAGGCAGGTAAATCTGTGCTGGGCACTCAACCCGTGATTATGAGGTCACTGAGACAATCCAGAAGCTAAGCCTGGAAGCCACGCGGCACGTGCTAGAGGACCAGGGCAGATGTCCTGGGTCTAAAATCTCACCGTGGCCCTGAGTAATCACCTCAGCAACCAAGTCAAAGTCAAAGCAAGAAGTAGGAATTCAGGGTTAAAACTCTAAGTAAAAGCCCTTTGTTTCTGGAGTTCTCAAGGCTGCTGTTACACATGACTAGAAGGTCCGCTCACAACCACAGGCTTTTACTTCCTCGGGGTGCTAGAGGCCACAAGCCAGAAAGCAGGGTGTCCACGGGCCGGTTTCTCAGGGGCTCACGGAGGGTGGGAGGGAGGGAGCAAGTTCTGTTTGCTCCATGGTGGAGACCACACTAGTTGCCCTGTCTAGGGGCCTGCATCTGACTCAAGGCAGACTCAAGACTCATGTAATTCACGATCACTCAGACACCCCTCCCCCCAAAATGGATTAATTTAATGTCTGAGATGGTCCAGAAATTTACCAACTTTGGGAAATTTTCTGACTAGGGTCAGCCTAAGATCAGACCAGGTCATCAGAGCTTCCCAAATCGATTTGACCTCCTGGGGCCCCTGGAACCAGACTAACTTATGGGGTGATGTCAACTCTGTTTGACCTGCCCACAGACGGGCTGTGAAACCAGGGGGCTCTGTGGACGTGACTGTGGCTGCTGGACGGCAGTGTGGTTGTTTAAACAGAGTCAGAGCCAAACACTGGAAGCTTTTCAACGGGCACAGTATGGCCTACCAGCCATATTCACATATATATTATTTTGATTCAAGAGAAACAAAAGAAGTCATTGATACAAAAGGCAAAGGCAGTGTAGGTGCTCAACCTGGGGACTGGTGACCAGTGAAGTTGCTGGGGAATCTTTCTAGAAGCCTGAAGCCTACATCTACTGTATCACCTCTAAGATGTGACTAATGAAAACTTCTCTTTACCATACACCACTCACTCAACGCCTCTTGAAAATTCCCATTCCTGGGATACTCTCTATTCACTGTGTTATTCATTGATTCAGTGTTCAACTAAGAGTTACTGTTACATTTATAAAGTATACCAGAAACAAGGGAAATAGTCATTTCCATGATCAAATAAATGCTATGTGTATTTCAAAAATGCACCCTCAATTTTTATTTCTGTTATTTTTTAACAAGATTTTTTACTTTGTGACAAAACAGCAACATGACAACTTTAAATGCTTCAAACATTACAGAAAACATCTAGCTTTGCATAATTATAATAAATGAAGTTAATGGCTGTCTGCTTTTTCAGCTTAAAGCTGCTCTCTAATGGCTGTATTCTGCCAATAACTTTCTGAGAATGCGGAACATGGGTGTTCACATACTCTATCCCGTTTCTTTAGTATGTGATGAAGATAGCTTCATCAATATTTACAGGCTTTCAAGCAATACAGCAGAAGTCAAATTCATTTTTAAAATATGAAACTGAAAGAATTAAGTCCGTTTTTAAATTGTAAGATCTTAAAAAAGAGTGATGGCATTTTCTCTCTTGGTTTCCTAAACAAAGTGTGCTCTAGACTGGTTCCTAATCTCTTTTGTTCCTCTGTCCTGGTCTACAGTACTCCTCCACATTAAGTACTAGGAGTTCAAATCTTAAACCACTTTATTACCACTGGACTCCCACTTGGTGGGAGCCCTAACACCCCAGTGGGGGTTCCTATTCAAAGAACTTACATCCAATTTCTTTTTATTCCAATTAAACCATTCTGGGTATCATTTAGGGGCTCAGTTCTACTTCACGCCGCTTTTGATCCTCTTCATCCCTTTTGATCCCAATAGCTGAGTCATCATTCATGTTAAACATAAAGGATATCACAATCTCTTGGCCAGAAGAGTTTGTAATTTTCTCTCAGGATGTTGTAAAAAGGTGACTTCATTCTTTGCAACCTAAGGTTTTCAAACCATCTAGGTGTTTCAAGGAAGATACACCATCAAAAATAATTTCAACAGAGAGCAGGTACCTGGGTAACTTGCTAAAGATCCATCTGTATCTATATCTATACCTATATCTACTTCTACCTATATCCATATCTTTATATCTATATCCTGCTTGCTTTTCTTGTTCAACAAAGGGGTTTTAGGCAGTACACAAACATGTAAAAACTACATGGATGTGAAATGAGTGAGAAATTGAAGAGGAAGGGGAGAAAAGGCAGAGCAGAGAGAGAAGGTGAGGGAAGACTGACACCCAGAGCACTTGTCAGGGGTGATCATAAGTTCTCCTCTGAACGCCCCGGTATCCAAAACAAGGAGTGAAATACGATGGATGGGAAGACTCCAAAGACCTAAATGATAGCGGTGCGTCGGTTACTCAGAGGGAGGACGGTTCTTTGGGATGTGAAGCTTGTTGCGTGTGTTCAGAAGGGCACCTGTCATATGTAGACATCCCCACAACACTCTTCCATGAATAACTTCATGGATTTGTCACAGGTGACCTTTGAAACATCTCCTAAAAAGTTGCACTACTGGTAAAGAACCCGCCTGCCAAGTCAGGAGGTATAAGAGATGGGGGTTCAATCTCTAGGTCAGGAAGATCCCCTGGAGGAGTGCATGGGAACCCACTCCAGTATTCTTGCCTAAAGAGTTCCATGAACAGAGGAACCTGGCAGTCTGTAAAGTCCATGGGGTCTCAAAGAACTGCACATGACTTAGCGACTAAACCACCAATGCAGAAAACAGTATTTCAACAATAAAATAAGAGGAATCGAGTGAAGAAAAGATATTCTCTAAGATGACAGATTAATGCAGTTCAGGTATGGGACTCACTGTTGCACTGGATTATTTTAAGAGAAAAATTGAGCATGTCCTTCAGAAAACCCACTAAAATGTTATTTTCTCACCATTGATAACACGATTGTACTCCATATCAGCACAAAGAGGGTAAGATTTCCTCAGAAAACAATACAGATCTTCTCCAAAAACACAAGCAAAACGAGGAATGAAAATTCTGAATTTCTATGTTTAGATGAAAACTGCAATAAATTCAGTTCAGGAAACGTTAAGATGACGTTGATCGTATATTTCCTTGACTCCACTCTGCACGTGAGCTCAGTTTTTGAACAGTTTGTGAACAGGAGGAAACTCACACGATGTCAGAGGACTCGTGTGCTTCCAGGCAGAGAAGTCAGTTTGAAATAGTTTATAGTTTTCATTGCTCTCTCTAGCCTGGGGTGACCACTCGCTGCTTGTCTGACTCTCACCCCATTTGTGTTATTTGCATGGGTAACACTATGTGTGGTTGAATTCTAAATCAGGTTTGAATCCCTAATTGTTGGCTCAAAATGACTTCAGAAGTCTTTCAGTGCGACTCAGTCCTTCCATAAACAGACAGTGCGTATGAAGCAAATTGCTCTCGTGGTTTCAGTCATAGGGGGGAGCTCCCAGGCACCGCACATTTGGCTTCATCGCTGGAAAAGTTTTATTGAACTACAAAATACAGTTATCGCTGGAGCGCTTGACTCCATAAAAGTAGGAACCGTGTCTGCCTTCGCTCATCATCATACTCTCAGGTCTTAAAAATGTGCCAGTTGGTTTTCTCGGCATGGGAGATGCCCTGGAATATTGTTGCAAGACTTTCATGTTTTATTTCCCATAATAATTCCATCAGACTCATGCTATTTTTGCAGCAGATCCACTGTGTCGTTTTGATTGACTCCTCCCTCCTTGAGTTTGTTTTTGTTTTTCAAAAATCTGGGATGGAGGCTTTAGTTACAAGGGAGGTGGATGGCTGTCCATGCACACGCCCAGTGAAGCAGGAAGGGGCCTGGTGGTTTCCGCCCTTAGCTCTCATCGCCTTGTAGTCAAGGAAGAGCTGCTCTCCATCATCAGACCAATAGCGTTCATCTCCGGCAGTGGTGACCCTTCGCCAACCACAGGCCCAAACGGATGTCCTGGTGTTGGGTTCCCAATCTTGTGCTCCGTTCTTTCAATCACTCCAAACAGCCAGACTTCAAAAAGCCAACTGACTTCAGGAACCTTAGATCTTAGAAGTCAAAGTTTTAAAATCAGTGATCTGAACTTCCAGCTAGAAAAGCTGGGAAAGAGAAAGGAAAATCAAACAAAGTCAACGGAAGGAAACAGTAAAGACAAGGATGGAAATTCTTGTTATGGAATACAAATGCAGAAGATGGAAATTTTTGAAGACCAGACCTGTTTCTCAGAAAATATTATTCAAATAATAAACACAAAGCAGAACTATTTAAGGAAAACAGAAAATAAAACATGAATGGCAGAAACAGGAAATGGAAGAGGAATAATACCAGAGGTCAATAATTGAAACAGTGAAAGAATATTTTAACAAATTTTACGCCAATGTATTTAGCAATACATAAAGCAGATATCTAACAAATCCAATTTACCAAAATCAATATACAAAAAAATAGAAATCTGCATAGTTCTACAGCAAACAAAGAATATGAGTCTAAAAACAAAAACCTTCCCTCAAAAACTGTAGGTCCAGACAGGCTTGCTGGAAATTTTTTCATTTAGAGAACATATAATATCCACCTTACACAAATCATTTTAGAATGTACAAAAAGAAGAAATACTTTCAATGTATTTTATGAAGTCAGTACACATTGGAAACCAAAATTTGCCAAAGATTTTAAAGAGAAATTACAGGTCAGTCTCAGTGAACACAGAACCAAAATTAGTGACTTTAATCCAACAATAAGTTAAAAAGGGATACATCATGACCAAGGAGTTGTATTCTAAAAACGCGGAGTTGTTTTAGGTTTGAAAATTGACATGGTTTACCGCATAAAGGAAAAAGGGGAAAAAACACATGATCTCAGAAATGCAAGAAAATTATTTTATGAAATCCAACATTTATCCATGGCAAACTCTCAGAAAACTAGGAAATAGGTAGGAAGCTTTTAATATAAAGAAGTATTTGTTGTTGTGAGTGCACTCGGTCATGTCTGCCTCTGCGACCCCATAGACTATAGCCTGCCAGTCTCTTCTGTCCATGGGATTCTCCGGGCAAGAATTCTGGAGTGGGTTGCCATTCGCTTCTGCAAGAGATCTTCCCAACCCAAGGATCAAACATACATCTCTTGTGTCCCCTGCATTGACAGTCAGATTCTTTACCACTGAGCTACCAGGGAGGAAACCGTAGAGTCAGGAAGATGTTTAGTAAAATCTTCCTTGAGTTTGGGAACAAGACAAGAACACCCATCATCAACTCTGCAGTCTCGTGCAGGATGACCCGCCAGTGACAATAGGCAAGAAAAAGGAAGAGAAGACATAACATTGGAAAGAGAAAAATAAAGCTTGTTTTAGCTGCAGATATGATTTTATAAGTATAAAATACCCCAAAGGCTATAGACTATTACGCTAGATAAGTTAGTAAGTTTACTGCATATTGCTTTCATATATAACAATTGGAAGGGGCAGCTGATACCCGCCACACCTGGGTTGTGTTGAGAGAAAGTATCTGTAAGACTGCACACTGCCTCGTGCTTCAGGGGAAGAGGTTGGGGGCTCAGAGAAGGAGGTGCTGGCAGACACCCTGGATGATGCTCTAACCCGGCTCACATGCCTTTTGTCTTAGACCCAAGAGTATCCTGTCTCTTGCCAGCAACTGGGTACCAGGGTAACTTGTTAGCTTGCACACAGGGTAAAATCTCAGGTTCTTTCCAGTTCTTCACAAGAGGTGTGTGCTTTATGGCACGCACATCATACTTCAGTAAAATGCAATGTTT